>NW_006399820.1:2799543-2801170 GCF_000299155.1 Elephantulus edwardii | reverse complement strand
GACAGTAAAGTTGGCACAGAGTAGAACAAGTTTCAGGGCTGTTGTACTTAAGGTCGCTATGAGTTGCAAATGACTTGATGACACATAACAACAACAACAACATCAAGGAAATGCTTCTTATGATAGTATCACTAAAAAAAAGAGAAATCAAATAATCTCACAACATTATTATGAATGTAATTCAGATTTTCTGATAGTATGTGTGGTATTGGAATTCTTTAACTTTTCTATCCATGGCCTTAGATCTGATCACATGGACAGATGGGAGTGTGTAAGTAAAAGAAATTTTTGAAGCTCGGCTTAGCTTAGTTACCCTACGGGCACTGTCTCCAGCTATCTCAACTGGGGATACACAGTTCACCTTTCATCAGCATCTTTTATATTGTCAATAGCTGTGAAACCAACATATGAGAGAGAGAGTGGGTCAGGCTGTGAAGAAACTGATGAGGCATAGCCTGATGGAGCCCTGAAGAAAGTGCAAGAGTTAAAAAATTTGCTTGCTAGGCAATTGATGTAAGAGTGACTTGTGACTTCTATGAGACAAAGCTTGCTTAACATTTGAGGAAACTGAAGACTTCTTGCATTTGTATTGCCGAACTTAGCCTGGACTTTCACTATCTTATACCTTTTGTCTTCCCTGGCCCCAATCCAGGCTGTAAACCCCACAACTATTTGAACCAAATATTGGACCCAATGATTAGTAGACGTTGTTGCAGCAATATGAGGGCCATGTTTTACCAAGGGTGTTATTGACAGAGACATTCTCCTTTGTGAAATTAGAAGAAATCAGATTTAGCTTTCCCCGATGGCTCATTTTATAGCATGTGTTAGGAGTAACTGAAGGAAGTTTAGAAAAAAGGTCCTTTCTAGAGTTGTACACAGGCATAGGAACTTGGAAGGGTTAGTGAAGCAATCAAAGACAAGCAAATGGAGGAAGTGGTTAACATCTTTAGGCTTGAATTGGCACTGAAGGGAATCTGTCCTGAACCTGGTGAAAGTGGGTTCAACTGGAAAAATCTGACCAAATGGAGGTGGAGTGTTTGGTCAAAGAATCATGCCACTGTCATGTCAAAGCCTTGGCCTCCTTCCTCCCTCAGTCCCATTTTGTGCCTTTGTCCCTCACAAGGACCCCCATGGGAAGTTGATGGGCAAGAATATTGGGGTGATCATTCTCTGGAGGTCAGACTCTTGGGAATGGAGGCTGGAGAAAAGTGAACTGTATATCTAAAGGGATTGACAAATATGTTGAATACAGTTCCTGTTTACATTGTTCAGTAAAATTGAACACTATCAATTTTAAATGATCATCCTTGAATCTAGGAATTCCACTGTTATTTTATTTGTCATTTAAAAAATTCAGTGAATATTTACATATCATACTGGATTTCATGTAATCATCTATAGACATTTGGGTTTATAATATCTGTTGTCATTGATCAATATAATTAATTAATTGCTATGTATTCTTGGTTTTGTGTCCCGTAGTCAGAACTGATGCATTGCTGACCCTCCTGTGGGTTTTCAGAGGCAATTATGTGCACAGGAAGAGATTGCCTATCTTTCTCCCACAGAGCAACTGGTGGGCTTGAACGGCATGCCTTTGAGATTGCAGTGCAGTTTCTTGCCA
>NW_006399820.1:2789463-2789979 GCF_000299155.1 Elephantulus edwardii | reverse complement strand
GAAGATCTTGGATGAGATGACTTGATTCAGTGATTGGGGTAATGGGGTTAAGTGTGTCAGAGACAATGAGGTTGGCACAGGATAGAGCAGGGTTGCGAACTGTTGTACATAGGGTTGCTGTAAATCACAAATGACTAAAGGGCATATGACAACACCTATCTCTGTGTGTGTGTGTGTGTGTGTGTGTGTGTGTGTGTGTATTTGTGTATTTATTTGGTGGTGGTTGTTTTGTATCATAGAGTCAGAAACAACCTATAACTGACCTATCTTTCTCCCATGGAGCAGCTGCTTTGGCGGAGAAAGATGGACAATCTGTTCTCATGCAAACCTATGAAAACCTGCTGGAAGTTGTGATGTAAGTCTATTTCAACTTGGCAGCAATGAATGAGAGAGAGAGAGAGAGAGAGAGAGAGAGTGTACACACTCATTTGTATAAACCTTTAGTATGGACTTCATCTCAACATCAAAAAAGCAATGGTCCTCATTCACAGGACCAACATGCAGCATTATGAAAGA
>NW_006399820.1:2785771-2788319 GCF_000299155.1 Elephantulus edwardii | reverse complement strand
TAACAGCAGCCAGGAAATCAAGAGATGAATTGCATTGGGAAAGTCAGCTGTGAGGGACCTCTCAAGAGTACTGAAGAGTAACGACGTCAGACTGGAGACTAAGGTGCACATGATCCGGGATATAGTCTTCGCAATTATGTGCTATGCATCAGAGAGTTGAATAGTGAATAGGGTTGATAGTGAGAGAATTGATGCCTTTGCGCTGTGGTGCTGGAGAAGACTGTTGAATATACCATGGACTGTTAGGAGAACAGATTTGTCCTGGAGAGGGTGAATCTGGAATGCTCCTTGGAGTCAAGGATTCTGAAGCTTCATCTGACATACTTTGGGCATGTTGCAAGGAGGGACTGGTCCTTGGAGAGGGATCTCATGTTTGGCAGAGTGGAGGGGTGGTGAAGGAGAGGAAGACCTTCGATGAGATGGATCAATTCTGTGACTGGAGCCCTGTGAATAAGTTCGTTTGAGATAGCTAGGTTGGCACAGGATAGAACAGCGTTTAGAGTTCTTGTACATAGGGTCGCTATGAGTTGCAAGCGACTCAATGGCACATAACAACAACATGTGTAGAGAGAGACACACACACTGACCTATACAAACAAAAAGACTTACATACTATAAGCTAGCAAGGGCCAGGTCAGTGGCACATAGCTGCAGAGGCTAATGAATCCAAGATTAGAAGATAAAGTAGGCCACTGTTCCAAGGAACCAAAGAAGTGAGGAACCTGTAGTATGGTGGTAGTCCAAGTAAAAAGCAGATCTATCTTAATTCTTCATATACTCAATGCAGGCTATATCTCTGAAGTAATTTCCCTTCAATTGTTTGTTCCTTTATAGCAAATCCCATCGAATAAATGATTACATTATATGAATCCCCATCACAACTTTCATTCAAAGGTGAATTTCAGAGTAGTTTCTATCCTACTGAGATATTGTTGCTAGATGCTTTCGAGTCAACAATGACTCATAGCAACTCTGTGAATGACAGATCTGAACCTTATCCTATTCTTTGCCATTCTCATAATTTCTGATATACTTGAGCCCATTGTCACAGTCACACTATCAATACATCTTGGGGCTCAGTCTTCCTCTTTCGACAACTCTCAAGCCAAGATGACACATACCCTTAACCATCAGAGAACATAAAGTTGGAAAATAAAAAGAAAAATACGTTTGTTGGGAGCTTACTGTGTGCAGAAATATCCCAAGTGGCATGCACTGTAAAGCTCTCAACTACTAACTGAAAGGTAGATCAAGTTCATCAGTAGGGACCTTGGAAGAAAGCCTGGCAATTTGATTCCAAAGAGTCGTGGCCATTGAAAGCCCAATGGAAAACATTTATAGACATGTGTGAGGTGTCTTAGAATAAAAATTGACAACTGGTAGACGGAACCTTACATTTAGCAAGTGATAGTTGGCATGTTATGTTTAAATCTTACAAGAAGTCTATGATATTGACGATATTCTTACCACAATTTTTGCTTAAGTGAACTAAAGTTGGTGAACATTTGCACATGCTCATGTAGTTAAATTGTGTGATTAGAATTCATTGTACAAAGACTAGTATCAGATTAGTTACTGAAATAATGAGGTAAAAATCATCTCAAATGTCCAATCTGTTATACCACTGCATTTCAAACATTAACTGTTCCTTCTATCTCCCCACTCGAGCCCACTTCAGTTCCATGTGTCTTTAGGTTCTGAAATTTGTAGTGAGGATTTACAGAAGCTCAAAGAACCATTGAGGGAAAAGAAAAAGCAGTTCATGCAGCTGTTGATAAACATGGTCAAGGACACAGGGTTGAGCAGCATTATCTCATGTGGGCAAAAAGAGAGAAAGAATTTACCACTTTATGCTTCTGTTTAGTATATTTGTTTTCTGTTTAATCTTTAAGTGATTGTTTTGACCACTTATCTTTTAAAAAATTTCCCTCCAAATATTTTCTATTTATAATTGGTTGAGTACACAGAGGCAGACCCTATAGACATAGAGGGCCAATATATTAGCATTTTTCCCTTGACAGGATATATTTTTTTCTATTGTGGAAAACCCCTAATATATAGGTCTTAGGAAACAATGCATTATCTTATTGTACCAGCTGTTACCTAAACTCATAGACTTCATTCATGGACAAAAATATTTCAAAAACACTAATCTGCCAATTTGTAGAAGTGGACTATTTGGATGTTATAAAATTTTATAGTATAATAAAAATAGAGAGTGAAGAACAAAAATCAATGATGGACAAAGAGATAGTTGACCTTAGCAATCAGATACCACACTTAAAGTAACATCTACTATTCATGGAAAAACAGGAGTTATTGTTAAAGGAAGTTTCCTCCCTATATCTAGATTGGTTGGTTTTATCTGTTGTTGTTGTTGTTATGTGCCGTCGAGTCATTTGAGACTCATAGCGACCCCATGTACAACAGTCCTAAACCCTGCTCTATCCTGTGCCAATCACATTGCCTCTGACAAATCCATCCCGATTACCCCAGTCACTGAATCAATCCACCTCATAGAGGGTCTTCCCCTCCTGCGCCGTCCCTC
>NW_006399820.1:2777440-2784321 GCF_000299155.1 Elephantulus edwardii | reverse complement strand
TTCCTTGAGCTTAAGAAATGCTGAACGAGTTCAACCCTTTTGATTTTCCAACTCTAGCTCCTCACACATTTCATTGTAATATTTTGCTTTGTCATTCCGTGCTGCCTTTTGGAATCTTCTTTTCAGCTCTTTAGTGTCTTGAATTCTTCCTTGTGCTGTCTAATTTGTGTTTCTACAAGATCTGATGTCCTAGTGCCTAGGAACTGTGCTGCCAACTCAAAGGCAGACAGTTCAAATCCACAAGCTACTCCATGGAAGAAAGATTGGCAGTCAAATCTCATGTGATTTACTCTCTGAAAATCTATTGGAGGGTCAGCTATAAATTGGTTAGAATTTGACAGTCCATAATAATAACAATGCCTATGTTAGGTGCAAGCTAGAAATCTCTCTGGAGACAGAAACAAAATATGGATACTGATGACCTTTCTGCCAAGTCTGGAGATCATGGCAATTCTTGATCTCATAAGGCAAATGTTTAAGATAACAAGTAATTTAAATCTCAGGGAATCTTTCACCATGAATGAACACCAATTCTTCTTTAGTTTCTCATTTCCAGAAAAATAGACTAGATGATTACTTCATTCAAATGGTCTGTACCCATCCAACACAGCTTACTAATGCCTAGAATGTCAAAGTTCATGCATTCCATCTTATTTTTTTACAACCTTCCGCTTTCCTTCATTCCATATGCCAATTGTCAAAGGTTACTTGTAGCTGTTTCTCTTCATTTTGAATGAGTTCAAATCTGGGCCCTAACTCTAATGGTATAAGACTGAGAAACTGAGAGAGAATAGTGTTGCATTCATAGTGGAAAAGGTAATTTCAAAAATTATATAAAAGTACAATGTTGTAATAGGATACTAGCTATATACAAACAAAGAAGACCTGTTAATACTATTATTTTAATATATGCATCAGTAGTTAAAGACAAAGAAGCAAAAATTTACTATTTCTACTGAAATAGTAGTCCAGAATTGACCAAATGTGTAATCAAGATGCATTAATAATTATTTGCTACTGGGATGCAGAAGTTGGAGACAATGAAGAAGGAATGATAGAAAGTATAATCTTGGTAATAGAAATGAAGCTGAACATCGAATGATTGAGTTTTATAAGTTCAATGCTTTAGTCATTGCAAATACCCCTTTTTAAGGTGAAAGATGCATATACCCTTTTTTTAAAGAAACACACACAAAAAAGGTAACTTTACAGATGGACTTCACCTAATGGACTGCATAGGAATCAGATTGACTAATTTCTTTTCCCCCTCACCTGTGGAAAGCATTGTTAGAGAAGCTCAGTAGCTGCAGTCTAAATCAGGCCAAGTGCAGACTGTGGAACTTGCTCATGTGCAAGTGTGGAAGATTAAAACTAGTCCATAAGAATCAAGATACAACATTGGGTCTGTTCCACCTAAATTTAAACATCCTCTCAAGGACAGGTTTGAGGCACTGACCACTAATGAAGATCAGAGAAGTTAGGGGATGAAATCAAAGACATCATACATTTAGAGAATAAAAGGTCAAAAACTGAAAAGGAAGAAAAGACCAAAATGGATTTCAGAAGAGACTCTCGAAATAACATTAGAACAATGAGAAGCAAAAGTAAAGGGGATAAATGTAAAAATGAAAGAAATGAACAGATTCGAAAGGGCAGCTCAAGACAAAGAAGAGTATTATAATGAATATATAGAGACTGCAGTTGGGGAACAAAAAGGGAAGAACTCACTTGGCATTTCTAAAGCTGAAAGAATTTAAAAGCAAATTCAAGTCTCAAGTTGCAATACTGAGAGATGTTATGATCCAAGAAGCATCAAAAGAAGATGCAAGTAATATACAGAATCACTCACTGTACCATAAAGAAACCGGATTGACCCTGAGCAGTTTCAGGAAGTATCATGAACAAGAGCCAGTGGTAATGAAGGAAGAATGTAAGGTTGCACTGAAGGAAATGGCAAAAAATTAGGCTCCAGGAATTGATGGAATACTAATTCACATGTTTCAATTAAAAGATGCAGCCCTGATGAGCTCATCAGTTTATGGCAGCCTTGATGACTGACTGTTATTTTTTCCCAGTCCTAAGAAAGGTGAACCAAGGTGGAGGTTATTTCAATGTAGAAAGTATTAAACAATGTTGTTAATCTCACATGCAAGTAAAGTATTACTGAAGATCATACAAAAATGGCTAGAACAGTATATAGACAAAGACTGCCAGAAGTTCAAACTGTATTTAGAAGAGACCATGGCACTAGCAATATCATTGTTGATGCCAGAAGGATCCTGACAGAGAATACCAGAAGAGGGGAAAAAAGAATACCAGAAGAAATTATGTTTTATTGACTATGCAACAGCATTTGTCCATATTATAACAAAATATGGTTAACATTGAGAAGAATGCAAATATCAAAACACTTCCTTGTGCTCATGCACCATCTATACCTAGAGTATAAAGATATTGTCTGAACAGAACAACACTGCATAGTTTAAAATCAAGAAAGCTGTACAATCAGGGTTTTACCCTTTTTCCAGTATATATTCAATCTGTACTCTGGGAAAACCATTTATGAAACTGGACTCTAAAAAGAGAAAAGTGTTATCAGGATTAGGGGAAGACTCACTAACAACCTGCCCTATGAAGATGGCAAAACCTTGCTTGCTGGAAGTAAGGAGGATTTAAAACACTTACTGCAGACAAACAGAGATTAAAATCTTCAATATGGATTATATCTCTTAATCAAAAAGTTAAACATTCTCACCAATGGACTGACAGGCAACATCAGGATAGATGGAGAAAAGGTTGAAATTGTAAACAATTTCATCTTACTTGGATCCGCAATCAACATCCTTGGCACCAGAAGTCAGGAGATCAGGAGAGCTACTGCACTGGGGAAAGTCCACTGTCAAGGTTCTCTCCATATTACTTAGGAGTGTTGATGTTAGTTGGAAGACTAAGGTGTACTTGATTCAATCTATGGTCTTTTAAAATAATTTGCTATGCACCTGAGAACTGAACAGCAACTAGGGATGACAGAAGAATTGATGCCTTTCAGTTGTGGTGTCAAAGAACACTGAATATCTCATGGACTAATTAAACTAATAACAAAACCAAAAAGCTCCACATACAACTTGGGGGAAAAAGTACAACCAGAGTGCTTCTTGATGACAAAGATGGTGACTTTTTTTCACATATTTTGGACATGTTGCTAGGAGAAGCTATGCCTTGGAAAAGTTCTATAATGCTTGAAAAGGTAGAGACTCACTGAAAGAGAGGAAGACCTTCAACATGATGCATTGATATAATGAGTACAGCAATGGCCATAAGTGTGTTGGAGATGGTGAGGATGGTACAGAATAAGACAGGGTTCAGGCTCATAGCATCGCTATGAGTCATACTTGACTTAATTGCACCAAACAACAAGCTGCAGTGATAATATCTGGCTTGTTTCTCTAGGGTTGTTTTTTTCTGTTTGTTTGTTTGGTTTTTTTTATGTTATGAACCCTCTCAGAAAAGCTCTGCATTCCATAAAAGTCTATGCAATTTGTGAATAGCATTATTTTAATTGCATATAACTCTATGTACAAAATCACAGCACCAACTGTTTGTAATATATTCTGTTTTGACCTGCTGCACAAATCTCTATTACGTTGGACCCATTTTTATTCTGATCTGTAGTCAGTGTTCATTCTTTACTTACAGTTCTTTTGACATTAGTAGCTCTCAATACGGCAGTTCTTAAACTTTGTAGAGAAGACATGGGGTTCTATCTTCAAATATCGCAAATGAAAGAGGTTATGATATATATCATAAAAATAATATTTCATATTTCATAAAAATTATATATTATATATGTATATTTGTGGTAGAATTCTTTCCTAACATGCACAAGACCTGAGTTTGATTCCTGGCCAGTGTACCTCTTTTGTAGTAGTCCCCCATCTGTCAATGGAGGTCTACATTTTGCTATAAGGCTAAACAGGTTTTGTGGAGCTCCTTGACTAACACAAGTTAGGCAGAAAGACCTGGTGACCAAGTTCCAAAAATCAGTCATTTTTCTATCTTTATAACATCTTCCGTGTCTACATACTTATTTATATAGTCATCTTCTTCACCAAATCTTTTTTATCACCATCCTCTTTCTGTTAATCGTGTCCCTTTACATCATTAGTCTTCACTCATACTGACCATCTCAACTCTGAATCAGGTATTTCCTGATCTTCTCAGTCTTCTTAGCCATGAATGAAGATGGCTTTTAACCAAGAACCCAGCTGACTAGTTTGGTAAGGAAGATGAAGGCAATCCCTCAGATAAATAGACTCAGATTTTTCCAAAATTCTAAGTTTTTCAAGGGTTTTTAGGTGTTTCATCTTTCAACTTATTTCTCATTAAGTTTAAATGTATGAGATTTGGAATTTTTCTCTACCAGTAAATTCAGGCCTCCAAAGACTCTATGGTCAATACGCTCAAGCTGTTAAAATTGTGATCGTTTGGAGAGATGGAAAACTGAAACCAAACCTACATTTATTAAATTGAAGAACTCTAAGTTTACAAATGCTGCTATTTAAGCCCTTAGTTTTTCTATCATTTGTTATGTGGGACAAGTTCTTGAATGGGAGCCAAGAGAAATCATGGAGGGAGAAGGAAGCTGGAGTTCAGTACTGGTCTCCCTACCACAGGCCCGTGTCAATCTATTGCCTTGAGAATCTTCTTTTTTCACTTATCTATACTTTACCAAGCATAATGAATGTCTTTCTCTAGAAATTGATCTTTCCCACATCTGAAGTAAGTCATACAGTCTCACCACCCTACTTCTAAGAAGTATTCTGGTTATGTTCTCTCTGTCTTAATTTGCTAACTGTACATAGATTGCCTTCATAGTTTACCAAAACCCCACTGTCATGCCAGCTGTGAGTCATAGAAATCCTTCATCAATTTCCAATACTGTAAGTTTTTACCAGTAGAGACTATGTGTCTCCTGTGCAAAAGTTGGTGGATTTGAACCTCCGACCTTTCAGTTGGCAGCCCAACTCATTTGGTTTCCAAATATTTACAGGAGACTGCTCACACTTTTCTGACTGAATGCCTGCTGAATTTTAATCACTGGCCTTTAGGTTATGCAATATGTAATGCAGTATGCCACCATACTATGCTATTGCTATGGGCCATCGAGTCAACTTCGATTCATAGTGATTCATATATGGAGATCAAAACCCTGCCCAATCTACATCATTCTCACAGTCTTTTCTTTGTTTAAGCTCATTGTTGAAGTCACTGCGTCAATCCATCTTGATGAATGTATTCCTCTCCTTCTCTGGCCCTCCGACTTTCAAAACATGATGTCTCCTTCCAAGGACTGGCCCCTTCTGATAACATACCCAAAGTACATAACATGAAGTCTCACCATCCTGCCTCTAAAGAGTATTTTGGCTTCACATCTAAAACATATTTGTTTATTCGTTTGTGGGTGTGGTTATTTTGGGGGTGTGTGGTTATTTTTATGTCTGTAGCATCAACATTCTTCAAAAAATTCTTTGACAAAAGGTCATAGGCATTATAATTCTGCTTCTATATTTGCTGTCCAACTTTCATAAGCATGTGAAACAGTTGAAAAGATTTTGGCTTAATTCAGGCACATGTTAGTCTGAAACTGACAGCCTTACTTTACAGCCTTTTAAAGAGGTCTTCAGCAGTAGATTTGCCCAAAGCAATAGGTCTTTTGACCTCATGTTGCTTCCATGACTTTTGATTGTGTCATAGTAATAAAACAAAACAAAACAAAAAACAACCTCAGAATCATGGCCAGATGAGGCATTTCAGATTCATAATGAGCCTCTATCCATTTTCTGAAAATATAAATGACAATGGGTGGAAATTGTCCTTCTTTCTCCCATGGAGTCACTATTGGATTTGAACCCAAGGAGATGCTCAGCATTCGGGCTAGCAGTGCACCTCACTATGGAAGCACTACACCAACAGAGCTCCATTCAGAATTTAGTTACTTCTTTTTTAAGTATTTGTAGTTAGGTTGTTTCTAGTATGTAGATGTTACAAATAATGCCACAGTGAAAGTATGCAGGCACATGCTAATTTGAATTTATGGTAGTATAGCAAAACATTGTTAGTTATGGATATATTTCATTCTGTGTAGGTTTCTCTTTTCTTCTGCCTCTCTCTCTCTTTTTTTTTAACTGAGATGAAAATATATACACCACATATCTGCCAGTGTAACTTCCATATTCAGTGACATGTATTATATTTTTTCCTGTTGTACCACCATTATAACTCTCTTTATCCTTATCCAAAATATGGTTCTTATGGATAATATGAGATATGGATCCTATTTCATTCTGGTGCTTGTGGAAATTCTATTTTCTCAGTACTATTAGTTGAAGATGTTAGATTCTGGTACCAGTGCAGAAGAGGACTAGTGAGTTCCCTTGAGAGAAGGGAAAAAGTTTATTGAGAGGTAAGAACATAGAAATGTTTGTCAAGCACAGTACACTGTCTAAGACAGTGGGTCTTCTTGAGGGTAAGAAAGAAAGTTTGGGCTAGGGGTTAACTATTTTAGGGGATTTTCATTCTGGTTTGAGTACTTCTTCTGTGGTCACCTCTGACTGTTGGAGAGAGGTAAGTCTCCTAAACATGGATATCCCCTCCTACTGTGGTAATTTCCAAACAGAAAGTAAAACTGATATGGGAATGGTGCACCCTGTACATAGTGCAGTGATACTGCAGTGTACTGCAGCAGCCCTTGTCCTAAGCACCATACTCTCTTTGTTCTCTGGACCCTAACAAAAGAGACTCTTCCTTAACAGTTTTTTTATAAGTAATACTTCTCCCCCCCCTTGTTTTATACTGGTTTACTTAGAAAGTTTATATACATT
>NW_006399820.1:2764742-2777340 GCF_000299155.1 Elephantulus edwardii | reverse complement strand
TTTTTCACACCAGATCTTTCCCTCTTCCTTTTCCCACCCCTCCCTCCACCCATCAAATTGTGTGACCCTATGATTAAGCCCCCCAAACTCATTCCTCTGCTTCCCCCTCCCTACCTTGGATCCTTGTACTCGTTCTATAATTTAATGAATTTAGCAATCCTGTATAAAATAATTTGACCATAGATGTATGGATTTGTTTCTGTATTTTCAAATCTATTCCTATTGCCATACACATACCAGAAGTTTGAAATTACTGTAGTTTTGAAGTATGTTTTAAAATCAGGAAGTGTGTTTTCTACTTTATTTATCTTTTTTATTAATTTTAATGAAAGTTTACAGAGACTTAGGGTTTCCATTCATTCATTGTTGTACTTTTCTCCCTGCCCACCTCCTACCCCCTGTTTATCTTTTTAAAGATTGCTTTAGCTAGTCAGAATTTCTTGCTGTTTCATAATCATTTGAATATTAACTTTTCCATTTCTGCAAAGACTTTGAATTCTCATGGGTCCATAGGGCTTTAATGTTTTGTACTCTTTGTATGTGAGAATGTTTGTACTAATCTACAGATACAGTGTTGTATTCGTTTTCTATTAGTGTGTAGGTGCTTAATAGAATGTTAATGGATTAGATGAACAATTATTTCATTGTTTCTTTGTTGTCTTAGTTACCTAGTGCAGCTCTAATGAAAATTTTATGAGACTGTTCTATCCTGTTGCTAATAGAAATCCATTCCAGAAGACAAGGAACAATACAGACAAGCTGAAGTAAACGTGGGAGCCTTTGACTTACCAGGCCCTTTCCAGTTCTAAGGGTGCAGGAAGAGCTTTGTCACAGCTAAGTCCCAGCACTGTAACAGGGCTTGGCTTTCTGGTCCCAAAGTCCACATCAGGGGTGGGGATGCCTAGAGCTGGGGATTTCCAGTCTCCCTGCAGTTTCACTTTACCCTAGCACAACCTGTGCCAGCTCCTTCTGCCTGGACATATGTGATGTGGACTCATTGTCTATTCCAACTGGGTCTCAGATTTCTGGAGAGGCCAATCACCCCTACAGCATTGAAAGGTCAGCTTGGGCTGGCCAGGATACAGATTTACCCTAAAACCACAGTTGCTGGGTGATGAAACCCTGGACTCTCCCCTTACTGCTTTCAGGAGTCTTGGCGCTGGACCCGGGTCATGCAGGTAAGTAAGTGCAGGGTGAGGATTAGAAGGAGACTGTTTCTGCTGTGGGACAAGACCAAAAGACGCGGAATTTAGGACCTCGAGGGAGCAAGGTTAAAGCTACTCCTTAGGCTCCTCCCTCCCCCTTTTACTTTGTGACCTTTCACTTCTGAGTCCCCGCAGCCACCACAGCAGTATAACCCTTCCAGGGCCTAGAGATCTGAGGGTAGAGGGTCTCAGCTTCTCCCCCAGGCTCCCACTCAATGAAGTATTTTTACGCTGCCCTCTCCATTATTGGGGGCTGCATAGACGATACCCAGTTCATGTGATTCAATAGGGAGGTCTTGAATCGGAGGACGGAGCTCCGGGCATCAGGGAGTGGGGCCAGAATAAAGGGGTTAGAACTTGCAGATCACTCATTAAAGGCAGCCCACGGTATTTCCAAGTGAACACGCAGACTGCATGGCTACTATCACCAGAGAGATGTGATGCAGTGATGCAGCAGTACTTCAAGTGTGTGTACTCCAGCCAGCTACTACTCGGACCTCCCAGACCTCTAAACCCTGGAAGAGCTGTGCAAATTCCATACTGTTTCATTTTCGTTTTAGAGTAAATGCGCTTCAGACCAATCACTGCCCCTAATGCGGTCTTGGGCGGGGACTACCTCAGGGGTGGGGCCAGATATCAATGCTGGAAGCCTGGGGAAACCAGATCTAGCGCAGGAGGCGGTGTCAAAGTCCAGAAAGTGCAGGACCTTGCTGTGGGTTCCGAAGATTCCTCCTTGGATACAATCAATATGCATGTGATAGTGACCATTTAACCGATTACACTGTCCTGAAAGAGGAATCAATTTCTTGGACTATAGCAGGCACAGTAGTCAAATTTCTAAATGCAAATAAAATGAGGCTGGCGATGTGAAGCTGGACAGTCTACTTAGATGACATAGGCATGGAATGGCTCCACAGACACCTAGAGGTTGAGAAAGAGACTGCAGCTTGCAGATGTCAGGAACCCTAGGATGTCCTCCTAAACTCCCCTTGAGCTGGGACTGAAGCTGTCCTACAGACCTTTTAAAATTAAGGGAATAAACTGGAGTCGACTTCATAATACCCTTCACTTATGTATGGAGAGTGGGGGATTGGTTAGGTTAGATTTCCTCATCCTGTACCAGTGAGTGACTTCACCAGAGAAGCTTTCCTTTCTTTCATAATTAAAGCCCACTGCCCTGGGTACATACCAACTCATACTCAACTGACATCTTCTGAGGCTTGAAAATCTTTTCAACAGGAACGTACAGAATGGGAGAAAATATTTGCCGATGACATCTCAGACAAGGGTCTCACAATCAAAGTTTATGGAGTACCTACAAGGCCTCCGCAAGAAAAAGTCTGATAACCCAATGTTGTTGTTAAGTGCCATCAAGTTGTAGACGACTCATAACAACCTTATGAACAAAAGACCTGAACACTTGTTTAGCTTTTCTCGTTTCTCCAAATCCATAGCGTTTACGGAGGCAAGCTATTTCGGAAGTGGATGCCACTCCTGCTTCCAAGCTTGTTTAATCGGGGAGCTCCACCACTGTCCACCATGGGTAACTATTATCGCTTTTGATACATCAGTGTCACAGTGTTCAGCATCACAACAACCACGAGTTGCCTCTGTACAGCAGCAAATGGACAGACCAGTGCTATACCACTTAGAAGAATGTTTGACCAAAAGTAATTAAAAGGTCTGAGGGTCGCAGATTAAAATCACCCACCTTGGGCTTGGTAGCATAACTTTCTATCCACTAGGCCAACAGAGCTCTATCGTTGTTGTTGTTGATAAGTGTTGTCAAGTCATAGACAACTCATAGTGACCCTATGAACGAAAGACCTGAAGACTTGTATAACTTTCATCATTTCTCCAAGTTCATAGAGTTTCTGGAGGCAAGCTATTTCAGAAGTGGATGCCACTCCTGCTTTCAAGCTTGCTTTAATTGGGGATTGTAGCCAGCCTCCTAGTTAAAAAAGCATTTATTCACCAGCAAGGGTTTGCTGTGATGTTAAACACTGTGACAGTGTAATTATTCAATATATATGCTGAGAAAATAATTTAAGAAGCTATATTTATGAAGAAGTATATAGTGTCCAGATTGGAAGAAGAGACATGAACATTCTATATTATGCAGTTAATACACACTTTCTTGTAGGAAGCAAAGGCTTTATACACTTACTGAAGAAGAGCAAAGTATGAAGCCTTCAATATTAATTGCATCTCAACAGTAAGAAAATTAAAATTCTTACCACTGAACTAATAGGTAACATTATGGTAAATGAAGAAAAGGTTGAAGCTGTGAAGGATTTTGTTTTACTTGAATCTCCAGTCAACACAAATAGCCATCAAAAAATCAGAGAGCAGTTATCAAGAAATTTAAAAAACAAAAAATATGTGTTGCACTGGGAAAATGTGCTGTTAAGGACCTCTTTAATACTAAAAAACAAAGATGTCATTTTAAAGACTAAGGTTGACCTGACTCAAGCAATGGTATTTTCAATCTTTGTATATTGTATTCATTCATAATTCATTATGCTAAGATTTATAGCAGACCAATAAGTAAGGCCAAATCAATGTCCCAAATGATTAACATAACTCCATAATTTCTGTTAACAGCCCCTCATTTGTTCACTTCCCTAGCTCCTCTATGTTCCTTGAATTCTGTGGTTTACTAGAAGGCCTCCCAGAGACTCAGATCCATCAGGGGAAAGACTCATAGGACTGTAGGTATGCAGTTCAGTTTTGCAAAGACTGGTGAGCATTGTAGACTATCATTTGAAAAGAGAGCTAGCACTGAGATCCTTTGCGCTTATATAGAAGCCTCTAGTAAGAAGGAGCTTGTGTCACAGCCTAATTCTCTCTCATTGATATAATTAATACTTCACAAAATAAACACTTACTAACTGGCTAGTAAAGACATTTTAAATTATAAACCTTAGACACCACAGAGACCTCCTGCTGGCTTTTCTAACCATCAATCTCACACTTGAAGATTCAAATTTCTGCTTACATCTTAACAAGAACTGTATCTAAGAATGTGTGCAGGTCAGCAACTTCATGCCTCATGCCTTAATCTCACTCATTAAGAATAGCAAATTTCTGATTTGCCCCTATCAAACTAATACTATGAACAAATAAGCATATTCCTTTCGTTGAAGTATCTTCCATTCCTGTTAGAACATTTAGCATCTATCTGCATTGATAAACAATGGTCAGTCAAGAACATGCCATCAGGTTGTAGCAATGAACACTAGCTCACAGCATGAAACATCTTATCTTCATCTGATTGAGTTCTAGTCAGCTCATCCCTAATTATCAGTTGCTAGGTACAGGTGGACATCAGCTGCAAACTTAGGAGTCCATACTTCTGCCTGTGTTCCAAAGTGAGTGGCTTCCTTACTCAGCCTTAGCCCCACATGGGGCCAAGTCAACAAGATAAGGTGGCTTCCTGCTCCTTAAGCCAGCAACCCTTTTGCTCTATCCATATGTCTCAGCATGTTAGGACAACAATGCTAATGGAAATGCCAAAATCTGCCTGTCTCTTTATTGCTATATGCCTCTAAATATTAAATCTCCTCAATCAAAGTCCAAAGTGAAATTACAACTCCATTCATATGTAAATCTCTTAGAGTCCTGGTGGGCTAAATCTTCCCCAGGCTAAGCCTCAAGCCCTCTAGTTCTACTGTTCTCTGGAAATATTTCTTTAGTACAAATCTTCCCCTTTTACCAGATACAATCACCATTAGTAGGATTCTTCTGAATACAATTATAATCATTATAACATACAGTATTTATTTCATTTACATCTTAACATTACAACATAACAAAAAAGAATTATTCACATCCATCAAGTATATGTACATAAACACATAGAATTTAACACATTTCATCTTAAGCCATTGAGTATATCTTGGCTGTGCTTTTCTGTTTTCTGGTATTTAGCTGAAGAAGCTAAACACCAGAAAACTCTGGATCTCTCCTGAGGTATTAACATTATGTTAGATTTCCCTCACTGCATGACCTATTTATTTTTTCCTTTACTGTCAGCTATTTTTTCCTTCTTCCAATTTTTCATTTATTTTTACCCAAACTTTTCCACTTTGGAAAGGACCATAGGATCAGCTACTGTTCTAGTCCAAACTGCAGGTAGCAAGACCAGCCTAGAATTGTTTTCCCTTTAGTCCATTCCTATTCATGTTGGATAGGGTTGCATAGGTACCACCAGTTGTTTACCTCAGACACTAGACAGGAAAATAGTATTCACCATTAACCCTATTTTTAAAAGGTGAGGTGAAGGTACTATCTACCCCATTAGACACTTAGGAATTCTTTCATACAAGTTACAGTTGTTTGCTCAGGAATCACTTCCTGCTTCTGGTTCCTGAAGCTGCATCCCTGGACCTACAACTGCAGTAACTGGCAAGAAGAAAAGGGTTCCAGGTAATTTGGCAATGACTTGTATAGTAGCTCCACATCTTCCCCTACTCCTTCAGATATCCCTGAGAAATGTAGGATCTATCTAGTGGTGAACCTGTTGGAGCTCTTCTCATATTGAGTGTGAGCACACTTGAAGGTGTATGAGCCAGCCTTTCATACCCTTATCCTCTCCTGTTTTAGATAACAAATGTTTCAATTACCCATTCCAATTCTCTATCAGACTGTTGCTCTGAGGTTGGGAAGCAACACGTCATGTCCATTTAAAAATGATGGTTTTGGGTTGGTTGCTGCACTCTGTAAGCTGTAAAGTGTATTCCTTTGTATGAGGAAATAGAACTTGGTGGCCCGAACTGATAAAGACTCTTTTGCTCCAATCCTTTAATAGTATTTTTGGTATTTGCATCATTATAGGATATGCAAAGCTCAGTCCAGAGTAAGTATCTATTCTTGTGATGACCCATTTGTAGCTACCTGGTGCCACTGATCAGATGTTATTGTCTTGCTGACTATGTGCAGAGCCTTCTCCCTGGAAATCTGTTTCAGAGCCATCTGCAACCTCTTTCTCTCTTGGTGTCAGGAAGAGCAATCTGTATCAGTGTTTTGTACCTCAGAGGGAGAGGAAGAAATATATTTAGTTTCAGTCTATCTCTGCATTGCTCCAGCGGCCCCCATGCCCACTCATTTCATGGACTCAATTGGCCACCTCAAGGGTATAAACCAGCATGGCCACCTGCTGATTCCAATCACACTCTGATCTTGGCAGGAAGTTCTTTTGATGGGTGTTGACATGCCCAATCCTAATGTGTTTCCTAAATTCTCAGAGTGCTTTCCATAGGACCATTCCAAATATTGATGCACTTTTAATAGTCTAGTTTTCCATTGCACATTTGCATGACCATATGGATAAGCCATTAGCCATTGCCCTTGAATCAGTCAATATCCAAACATATGAACTCTCTCCATTGCCTAGTTCCTCAGTTACTGATAGGACGACAACATGCAGTTCAGCCCACTGTGCAGATCTGTTCTGGCCATCCTCAATCAAGGTCTTTCCATCTACTGGACTTAATGTGGTGGCCTCTCACATCAAATGTCATCCTTGTGACTGGAATTGTCAGTCTATGAGCCAAGAAGCCCTTTGCTGATCAGCAGGAAGTTGTTCATAGGGTACTATCCATATGGCGATGGGCTCTGGTAGTATCTCATGACATAATGAGTATTTAAGGCTCATAATAATCTTATGCCCTTCTGTCATTGAAGAAGTTTCAACCAATGCCCAATAGCAGGCAAGTAATTTATATCAAGTAGCAGTATCAGGAAATATCCTTGTCCAGAATCTAAATCTGTTTCAGAGGAACCTTCTCAGATTTTTGCCATATGCTCTAATCTGCATAAGCACAGGTGGCAGGAACCTTGAGAATCAAGCCTGAATAAGGTTCTAGAGGCAAGAAGAATGGGACTACTTTCTATATTTTGTCCATAACCTGCTGTTGCTCATGTCCCCATTCAAACACAGTCTTCTTGTGTTTGATAGGAGCTAACAATATTCTAAGATGTGGGATATAAGTCTTCCCAAATCCAAATATACCAATCAAACACTGGGTTTCCTGTTTAGTCTTGGGAGTAGGTAGTGACAGCACCTTGTTCTTGGTTGTGTGTGGAATGTCATGTGTGTAGCCTGCTCTGATTATTCCCAAGAACTTTACTGTCTGGGCGGGACCCTGGATTTTCAACCAACCATTTTGGTCATGTGAGCACCCACTGTGTTCATATAATCCCTAGTCTTTTCTTCAGTTTTTATATTTATAGGATATCATCAATGTATGTATAATCTGGACCATTTAAAGTCTCTTCTAACCAAGTTCTGGCAGTAGGCTGGTGAATTCAGATAACTCTGTGTGGACTGTTAGCTTTTTTAAAAAATTGGCTTTTTTAGCCATTATGTTAGTCTCTTCTAATCTCCAGCTACCTTAATTGAAGACACACAGTCTTGAAAATTATTAACAGCTATGGGACTAGGATAAGAGAGGCCATCTTCTCCCACTGAGAAGCAAGACTTCAGGGAAACTGGAGCAAACTCTGATGAAAGGGAGAACCTGGTGGTGAGACTCTAGTGATGGCCTTTGAGAGACTGTGGCATTGCTGTGGAGAAAATGTGGCAAGGTTTAATCAGAGGAGCCCTGAGATAAAAGTCACAGTTAAAGGTTTTGCCATTCTTGCCAGATGCTGGAAGGAAACATTGGCTGCTGAATGGAAACTGGAGCTTAGAGTAATTCAAGAATTGTGTCTTAGCAGGGCTAAAACTTGGACTTATTGTGTGATACTTTGCCTCCCGTACTCTCCAGCTTATTTCCCTAATAAACCACACTTTCAGTACCACAACTCTGAGTAGTTTCTGTTTGAGTCTTACAATGAATATCAAACCTCAATAATAAGTAGAAAGAGGTGCAGGACAATGAGGGGTGACGTGTATGACTAAGAAGCTATCTATTTGCTGCTATTGATAATTATTTATGGGAATGACGACCCTTTATAAATTGAGTAGAAGTCAGACATAGCCACTGCCACAGCCACCATGCCCATGTTGCATTATCTACTCTTTTTACACTTTGGTAAGACTAAATGTAAGCTGAAATCCTTCCTATGTGAAGGCAAACTGACTGACTCCTTTCTGAGACTGGAATGGAGAAAAATCATATGCAAGATCTATCACTAAGGATCTGTCTTCTTTGATCTGCTGTATTTTCTGGACCATTGATACCATGTCTGGGACTTCTGAAGCCACAGTTGGCACTACTTTCATTAGGCTTCTACAGTCTACAGTCAACCTCCATGAGCCATCTGACTTTCTGCCTTTTTCATAGGCCATACAGGGCTGTTAGAGTGTTTGTTGGCACCAATACTCTTGCCTTTAGCATGTCTTTAATCAAAAGTTATTTCCTTTTGTTCACCAGGTATCCTATATTGCTACAAATTAACAACCTGAGTTGGTTCATGCAGTTCTAATAGTTCCTATTTGACATGTCAAGTCAACATTGGCCTCAGAGAAGACTTAATACACCCTCAGTTTTACAGTATCCACTAGAAAGAGTGTTCACAAGTTAGACATAATATTCATACCACTGAAGCATTCAGATAAAGGAGATACTTCATACAACATCTGTTTATATTTTCCAATACTCTTCCAGACGTTGACATTAGTCCCATTAACTGTTGCTTTGCTTATCCTTCTCCAAAGTACTGAAGAGCAACAATATCAGTCTGGAGACTAATGTGTGCCTCATCCAAGCCATAGTATTTGAAATTAGATGCTATGCATCAGAAAACTGGACAATGACCAGGGATGATAGAATTGATGCCTTTGAGCTGTGGTGTTATAGAACAGTATTGAATATAAAATGGACTGCTAAAAGAACAGGTTTGTCATTGAGAGTATGAAACCAGGCTGCTCCTTGGAGGCAAGGATTCCGAAGCTTCAGCTGATATACTTTGGACATATTGCAAGAAGGGACCAGTCCTTGAAGAGGGACATCATGCTTAAGAGGGTGGAGGGACAGTGCAAGAGTGGAAGACCCTTGATGAAATGGATTAATTCAATGACTGGGGTTATGTGGGTAAGTGTGTCAGAGACAATAAGATTGGCACAGCATAGAGCAGGATTTAGGGCTGTTGTACATAGGTTCACTATGAGTCACAAACAACTCAATGGCACATAACAGCAACAACAATATATCCTTCTAGAAATATGACTTTAGGTCCCTTCAAGATTGTAGCAGTAAGTTTGGGAATTATCATACATTGGGCTTGTGTGTCTAGAAGCCCTCAGGTTATTTTACCCGCACATACACATGTGGCCTCAGGTTCCCTGCTGGGTCACTGGACCAGAATATGCTGGACTTCCCATCAATCCAGACTTTGATTAATTAGCTGAGTCAGGTAAGGTCTTGCATCATTAATTACCTCATGATTGGGATGAGTATAGGGGACGTGTTTAGGACTTCTTGACGCTATTTAGACAGAGGGAGCCTTCATTAGTCCACCCATTGTTCCTGTAGTGCCGCCTTAGAACCTTTGTCTCAATCACAGTTTGCTATATTCATCCCATTCCTGAGTACCCATCTAAAAATCTTCACCCTGCTAGGGTAAATCTTTTCCCTGTTGTTGTTATATGCCGTTGAGTCACCTGCAACTCATAGTGACCCTATGTACAACAGCACTGAACCCTGCTCTTTCTTGAGTCAATTTCATTGTCTCAGACACATCTACCCCTATTACCCCAGTCATTTAGCCAATCTCATCCAGGATCTTCCTTTCTTGTGTTGTCCCTCCACCCTTACAAATACCAAGTCCCTCTCCAAGGACTGTTACTTCCTGGCAACATACCCAAAGTATGTCAGACAGAGCTTCAAAATCTTTGCCTCAAGTAGCAGATTGGTTTTATCCTCTCATGGACAGACCTGTTACCTTTCTTGGCAGTCCATGGTGTTTTTAAGCCTCTCTTTCAGCACCATGACTCGAAGGCATTGATTCTTCTTCTATCATCCTTAGTCATCTGAAGCATAGCAAGTAATTGTGAAGACCATGGCCTGAATCAGGTTTATCTTAGCTTCCAGGCTGACATTGTTTCTCCTCAGCATTCTGGCGAGGTTCCTGACAGCAGATTTTCCCAATGCAATTAACCTTTTAATCTCCTGGCTGCTGGTCCCAAGAGTGTTGATTGTGAAGCCAAGCAAACGGAAGCTGTTAACAACTTCAGTCTCTTCACTGTCTATCATGATCCTGCCAATTGGCCCAGGGGTGAGAATCTTTATTTTCTTGATGTTGAACTTCAATCAATATTGAAGGCTTCAATCCTTGACTTTTTGCAGCAAATGCCTCAGTTCCTCTTCAGTTTCAGTAAGTAAAGTGTGTCATCTGCTTAACTCAGGTTGTTGATGAATCTTCCTCCAAACCTGATACTCATTCCTTTTCATAGAGCTCAGCCTCCTGGATAATCTGTTCTATATATAGATTGAAAAGGTGTGGAGATAGGATGCATCCCTGAGGTATACCTTTTTCTGATTTTGAACCATGCAGTGTTTCCTTGCTTTGTTCTGACAACTGCTTCCTGGTCTAAATATAGGTTTTGCATAAGCACAATCAAATGTCTGGGATACCCATTCTTCTCAGAGTTAGCCACAGTTTGTTGTGATCTATGCAGTCAAATGCCTTTGCATAGTCATACTCTCTGCTTTAGGCCAAGATCCATTTAACATTGGTCTCATATCCTTGGTGTCATGACCTCTTCTAAACCCTGCCTGCACACCTGGCTGTTTTCTGTTAATGTACTGTTCTGATAATTTTTGGATAATTTTCAGCAGGATCTTGTTTGCATGTGATATTAATGACATTCTATATTTTCTACAATCTGTCAGGTCACTTTTTTTTGGAAAGGGAACAAATATGAATCTCTTCCAGTTAGTTGGCCATGTAGTTGTCCTCCAGATTTCTTGGCACAACTTGGTGAACATTTCAAGGTCAGTATCTGTTTGTTAAAATATGTCAATTAGTATGCTGTCAATTCCTTGAGCTTGTTTTTTGCCAATTCCTTCAGAGCAGCTTGAAATTCCTTCTTCATCATCACAGGCTCTTGATCATGCGTTGTTTCATGAAATTATTTTGTTGCTATTGTCAGCCAATTCTTTTTGGTACAGTGACTCTTTATATTCTTTCTATCTTCTTTTAATGCTTCCTGGATCATATAATATTCTGCCCAAAGCATTTGTTGTTGTTGTTGTTGTTGTATGGTATTGAGCTGGAACTGACCCACAGATGTTCCCTCCAGTGGGTTTTCAGACACACAGGAGAAGATTGTCATGCTGAGCTACTGATACATTCAAACTGCATGCCTTCAGGATTGCAGCGCACCTTCTTACCACTAGGCCACCAGAGCTCCCTAGACTGCTATCAATAGTGGCAGAAAATATGCTGGAAAAGAATATACAAACTAAAATGGCAAATACAAGAACTGAAAAAAGTCCTACCAGAACAGAGTTATGCCCCTTAATCTCAGGATCTGCCTGGAAAGAAAAAACAAAAAAACACCATATAGAGCAACCAGAAATACTTTTCCAACCTATAATCACAAAAATAGTAGTCAAGGAGCATGAGCAGGATCAAGAAACTCTTGTAGGGGATATAGCATAGAGGAAATGCATAAGTTTGTAGAGAATTATCAGCAGCTTCCTGAGGAACCATTACTAAAATGGATTGTAAGAGTTATGAATTTAGGGCCAGTATCTATGGTTCTCAATGCTGAAGAATGGTAGAGCACCTTTGGGATAATGCAACACCCACAATTATCTGTACAACAGTCATGAATGGCATTGCAAGATATAGTCACACACAGATTAACCCAGAGAGAAGGATTAGCTTGAGAGATTGGATAAGATATGTGATTAGGCTTTTTTTTTTATACCATCTCCTCATCTAAATAACAAATAGAATACTCCAAAGAGAGCAGTTCATATTCTGTATATGCAAGTCATGTTGGAATGGCTTTGTGGCACTGAGGACATTCATCCAATGAACTTTCACCATATAGAGGCCATGTTAGTTGTTGCTGTCAGGTGCCATTGATTTGAGTATGACTCATATCAAACCTATGAAAAAAATATCTGAACCACTTCCTATCCTGTGCCATCCTCACACTTCCTGTCACACAGGAGCCCATTCAGCAGTCCTCCTGTCAATCCAAGTGGTTGAGGATCTTCCTCTCTTTCCCCAATCCTCCACCCTTCCCAGTTTCATGTCCCTCGCTAAGGAATAGCATCTCCTAGAAACATGTCCAGAATATGTGAGGTAAAGCCTCATTGTTCTTGCGGCTAAGAACACTCTGGCTGCACCTTTTCCATGACAAAGATATTTGTTCTCTTGGCTGTCATTGAGACGTTCAGTGCTTTTCTCCAACACCACAGTTCAAAAGCATG
>NW_006399820.1:2732824-2737286 GCF_000299155.1 Elephantulus edwardii | reverse complement strand
AAGGGGTTTGGGGGAAGGGGAGGAAAGCAAGGGACTAGGGGGGTAGGGAGCACAGGGCTTGGACACTACCACCAAGAGGTGGGGGCGGGGCTTGGGCGCTGCTGGTTGTTTATGCAGCAGCATCCTGTGTGTCGGGGGTCACACAGGTGCGGGCTGCAAGGGGGGGTCGTACAGTGGCGGGTAGTCTTCGCTCCTCTGGAGTTGCACGGTGGATGGCTGACTATTGCTCTTCCTGGGTCTCTTTCCAGACCGTCTGGCGGTGGAACTCTGGAATTATTAAGAATAGGTTTGAAGCATTGAACACCAATGATCGAAGACCAGATGATTTATGGGATAATATCAAGATATTATTCATGAAAAACCAAAATGCCATTACAAAGATAGGAGAAACAAAGAACCAAAATGATGGCAGAAGTGACTTTGAAAATTTCAATAGCTTCAAGAAACCAAAATAGAGGGAAAGCTTGCCAAAGTAAAAAAGCTGAAAAGAAGATTTCAAAGGACAACCAGAGAAGACAAAGCAAAACATTATAATGGAATGTGCAGAGAGCTGGATTTGAAGAATCGAAAAACAAATTTAAGCCTCATGTCACAATATTGAAAGATGCTTTGACCAATATTTTGAATGACCTAAAAAGCATCAAAAGAAATTTCCTTCTTTTAGAGGTTGTTGGGCTTTCTTGCTGTATTCTTCCTATTTCTTAGAAATGTTCAGTTAAATAGGTGATTTTCATTCTTCCCTTTTTATTTGTTTGCTTATTGCTATGAATTAACCTCCAAGTACTACTTTTGAAGTATCCCAGGATAGGGAAAATTTCAGATACGTTGTTTTTAGGGTTGTTTTAGGGAGCTCTGGTAGTCTAGTAACAAGAAGCTGCACTGAAATCCCAAAGGCACAAAGTTCAAATCTACCACCTGCTCCATGAGAGAAGGATGGGCAATCTGCTCCAGTGCAATTAACTGCCTCTGAAAATCTGCCAGAGGGTCAGCTATTGGCTGGTTCCAATTCGACAGTACACAATGACAACAGGGTTGCTTTGAGTCTTAGTCAAACTTGATGGCACCTAACAGCACAAGCAAGCCACTGTGCCCATTACCAAATTCTACTTTCAGCAAGTATGTCTCTCAGGCAAATTTTCCCTTTTAGCATATCAAATCAAGTACTATCTGAACGTAGACTTACATCCTTTCTATACTCTACAATATCTGATATTCATTTTTGCCACACATTTAATAGCAATACTTAGTGGCAAGAAGCTGTGCTACAATCATGAAGGCATGTGGTTTTAATATAGCAGCTGCACCATGGGAAAAGGATGGGCAATCTGAAATTTGCCCTATCCTGTGCCATCCTCATCATCCCTGATATCCTTGAGCTCATTGTTCTGGTCAATAAGTTACTATAACATTGTGTCACCACAATACTATATCACTTAGAGAAAGATTAAGCCCCAGCCAGTACTTCTAGTACTATATTTCCACAATATTCCTGTAATATTCACAGGTTATGGAAGGCTTGTTATTTCAGAAGTGGATGGCAAATCTTGCTTGCTTGTTGTTGTTATGTGCCATCAAGTCTCCTGCAATTCATAGTGACCTATATACACTAGATTTGAAACTTGCCCTATCCTGAGCCAGTCTCATTGTCTCTGACAGACCTAATCCTATTTCTCCAGTCACTGAATCAATCCATCTCATTCTAGGTCTTCCTCTCCTGCACTGTCCCTCCTTCCTTAGGGAGATTTTCAGATATGAGTAGTTTAAGTAACACAAGTGGAGAGAGGGAGAACCAAGCAACCTTAGCTTTCATCTCATCAGACAAAAAGTTTGGTAGAACTTATAAAGGATTTTAGAAGAATCAAACCCTTTGAATTATGGTGTTAGCAAAAAGTACTAAATATCCCATAAATTTCCAAAAGAACAAACATATGTCTTGGAGAAGGTGTAGGCAGAATGCTCCTTCGAGACAAAGATAATGAAGCTTCATCTCATATACTTTTGGTGTGTTGTTAGGCAGTACCAGTCCTTGGAAAAATACATCATGCTGGGAAAGTTAGAGAGTTAGTGAAAGAGAGGAAGACCCTTGACAAGATAGACTGACACAGTAACTAACTCAGTTGACTTGAATATGACAGAGCTTGTGAAGATTTTACAAGATAGGACAAGGTTCCAATCTATTTTTCATAGGGTTGCTGTAAGTTGTAATCAATGCAACAACACCTAACTAACAACAACAATAGCATAAAGAATTTTAAGAAGCAAAGGAAATTATATTTACTTGTTATAATTCTGGGGTTAGGAGGGATGTTTAGTGCCCCAGAACGTGGGCTGTGCCTTTCCTTTGTGTTTGCTAAGGCTTGAGTAAAAAAATAGGGTTAAGGAGCTAAAGACAAAATGTTTCTTGTTCCATATGGTAAGAGAGCAAAGTCAACTACATGTGATTTTTAATGTCTAAGTCGCCTCTGTTTTTGTTGTGACTGACAGGAAAAATGATGGGGTAGAAGCTAGATGGGTTGTCAGTACAGCCTTCTGAGTCCCACCACAGTGTTGGTGCTTTCTTCTACCTATACTGAAAATAATTTCTTAATCTCTCTGCAAGGCACTGCACAGACTCCAGAAACCAATCCTATCTCATTACTTTGAAAAGTACTTTTAAAGAGAAGTGTTTTATTGAGCCTTGGTCTCATAATTCAGCACACGGCTGCTGTCTTTAAAGAGTACCCGATTTTTACCTGGTCTTTTCATTCCAATGAGCAAGTAAGAAGGTCTCTCTGGATACAGGTAAGGAGCTCATGCCAGTACTGACACTCTACCAAGTATGATGTTTTTCTCCAGCGACTCACCCTTCATTTTACAAACAATGAATCATATTAATAAGTTCTATGGATTATAATGTGGACATCTTTGGGGATTAGTTTTCATCCTAATGTCGACAGTGAATAGAAAGTGATATATTAGATGGTAAGTGCTATGAGGAAGATGTCCCAGAGTGTAGCTTCGTGAAGAGAAGGTAAACAGGTATTAGAAATCAGGTGGGCAGCATATATACTTCAATGAGAAGATGACCTTTTAAGGAAAGGTGTGAAGGACAAATTCTTTACTAGTCACTTCCTCATCAAAAGTGGTGTTTTGAAGAGTATTGAATATGCCATGGACTGTCAAAGAAAAAAATTAATCTGTCTTAGATGAAGTACAACCAAAGTGATGCTTAGAGTCAAGGATGATGAAACTTAGTTTCATATACTTTGGGCATGTTGTGAGGAGGCTCCAGTCCTTGGGAAAGCACATCATGCTTGGGATAGTAGATGGTCAGTGAAAGAGAGGAAGACCTTCAGTGAGATGAGTTGACACAGTGACTGTAAGAAAGATGAAGATTATGAGGATGGGACAGTATAGGCAACCATTTTGACCTGTTATTCTTTGGGTCACTCAATGCCACCCAACAACAATAACTGTTATTGCAGAGTTTCCTTTTCTTCTATTCAACTCTATTAAAGTTTAATATCTATATTTTGAGGCTCAGCCATTGTGTGTGTAAGTATTAATTATAGTCATACTCTCTTGTTCAGTCGACCCTTTAATTATTATAGAATGCCTCTCTTTGTCTTCAGGTTAGTTTCTATCTAGAAAGAAACTCAACAAAGGCACGGAAGAATAAAATAATCTGATTAACCAACTTGGTTTCACAGACATACATACAACAACACCCTACTCCATAAGAGTACACTATAAATTCTTCTCCAATGCTCCTGGCACATTCTCAAGAGTAGACTATATGGTAGGTCACAAAGCAAGCCTCAATAAACTCAAAAACATCAAAATACTACAAAGCATATTCTCAGATCACAATGATATAATTTTAGAAATCATCAAGGGGTGGGGGCAGGAATCAAACACATAGAAACTACTAAATAACACCTTGTCTACCTAAACTAACCAGCCAGAGGTAGAAAATTTTAATAGACCTATCACAAAAAAGAAATGGAAGAGGACATTTTTAGAATTCCCATTTTAAATTTTTTTTTAAAAAACACACCTTGGCTCTGATGAATTCACTGGTGAATTCCACTAGCATTCAGAGAAGAACTGACACCAGTTATACTCAAACTAGTTTAGAATATAGAAAAAGATATTAAAAATTCTTTTATGAAGCAAGCATAAACTTGATACCAAAGCCAGGCAAAGACACCACTAAAAAATAATGTTATAGTCAATAAGATGGATTGACATGATGACAAGCAAGAATGGTTTCAAGTGTATCAGAGATGATGAAGATGATATATGTTGTTGTTATGTGCCGTCGAGTCGTTTCCGACTCATAGCGACCCTATGCACAACAGTCCTAAACCCTGCTCTATCCTGTGCCAACCGCACCGCCTCTGACACACCCATCCCAATTACCCCAGTCACCGAATCAATCCATCTCATAGAGGGTCTTCCCCTCCTGCGCTGTCCCTCCACC
>NW_006399820.1:2731517-2732284 GCF_000299155.1 Elephantulus edwardii | reverse complement strand
AGTTTCAGCAAGCAGGGTTGTGTCATCTGCATAACGGAGATTGTTAATAGATCTTCCACCAATCTTGATGCCACAATTCTCCTCATAGAGCCCAGGTTAGAAAAGAATAGAGTTCAGATTTGTTATTCATTGGGATGCTGTGAGATGTACTTGAAATTGCCAACATCTAACAAAATCAGCAAAAACTAAATCAAAGAACTCCTAATGGTGCAATATATTAAATGGAAAGGTTAGCAGTTTTAATCCAAAAGCCACTCACTAGAAGAAAAAAATAAAAGGGACTATCTCTTTCTTTAATGATTTATAGCCTTAGATATTAAATGAGTAGTTCTACTTTGTCCTTTTGTTAGTAATTTTTATTGTGATTTTAATGAAAGTTTACAGAAAAAAATAATGTTATAGATAAGTATCCCTCATGAATTCAGAGAGTCAAATATTCAAATAATTTATAACCAGTGGAATTCAAAATCATATTTTAAAAATTTACTTATAATGATCAAGAAGGATACAAAACAGATATTCAAGAATGGTTTCAACAGAAAAAAAATCAATGTAATCCAATACATTAATAACAAAGGAACCACATAAGCATATCAACCCATTGGGAAGTGGGGTGGGGGATTCAGAGGGACAGGAAGCCACTTCACAAAATTTCAACATGCTTTTGTAATAAAAGTATTCATCTAAGGAAGGAAAAGAAATTATTCAGCATATACAAAATCAACAGGTAACATGAGTTTCAAAGGAGAAAGACTGAAACTATATAT
>NW_006399820.1:2726632-2731417 GCF_000299155.1 Elephantulus edwardii | reverse complement strand
AAAAAGTGTAATGCAGTTCGGCCATCCCTAAGAAAAAATGAAGCTTTGATACAATTATGCAATGTGGAAGATCCTTGCAAACACATCTTAAAAGAAAGCTTCTGGTTGCAAACAATATACACATTGTTTTAATCTATATAAAAATGCCAAGAAGAGGCAAATTACCAGACAGAGAAAGAGTTGTGGAGTACTGGAGAGAAAAGGAAATGACAATGGATATGGATATCTTTTTTGGGGAAAGGGATTAATTAAAATGTTCAAAATTAATTATGGTGACAGTTGCATAATTCTGTAACTATACTAAAAATATCATAGGTTCGCTATGAGTCGCCTGCAACTCGACGGTACTTAACAACAACAACATACTAAAAATAGTTTACTGACAAGAGTTAAGGCCCCATACATAGTAAACCTTAATAAATTTTAAAATTGTCAAACTATTACAAAGCATCTCTTCAGATTAAAGTAATATAAAATTTGAAATCAGTAACAGAAAGAACAAGTAAAAAATCAAATAAAGGAAAATTAAACAATAACTTGCTTCAATAAATTACCATGTAATAGAAGATATTTTTAATTAAATCTAAATTTCTTAGAAATGAATAAAAATGAAAATATAAGATAGCTAAACCTTTGAGACATAGCTTAGAAGTGGCTAAAGTTTATATTTAAAACAGTACACATGTACATCAGAGAAGAACTAAGAACTATAAGTGATTAATTCCTACCTAACACTATACAACTTATAGAAACATTTTACAAAGTGGCTAGTTGGAAGATTAAAATAACACAATCAGTGAAATTCCTCAACACAAATAAAGAAGATTCTGAAAAGTATAGTGAGGGAAACAAAATAATTTGTAATACCTACCAAAATGATGAAATACTTGGGAAAAAGTCTAACCAAGGATAGAAAAGACTTACATGAAGAAGACTACCAAATACTACAACAAGAAATAAATAGAGACCCAGGTAAATGACAGATTGTCTCATGCTCATAAAGAGGAAGACATTGTTAAGATGTTAATGCTGTTGATCTATAAAGTGACCTACAGATTGAATGCAATTCTGATCCAGATTGCCGCACCATTCTTTAAAAAGATTGTAATAGTTTATATCGTGGGTAATCATGACCACAATTCTTAGTATAATAATTCTGTGTTGTAAATTTTCACCTCAACATAGTAATGGTGTAGGATTAGATGTGATCCACTTGATCTGATGGAGAAGTCTCCTTAGGGGAGACTCTCCATTTGACTGCTATATGTGGACTCCTATAAAGCTGGAGAGCTTTTTTTGTCTCATCTGGTATATATATATATAATGTGATCTCAGGACCTGAAGCTGCAGCCTTCAAGCTTGATGAGCTGTCCTTATGTAACGACCTAATCTGAGCTAATGATGCCTTGGCTCCAATGCTTGCAGTGTACAACAGTGCTTGGAACCTGCTGCAGTTCTCCATTCTTCTTTCATTCTGTGTGCCAATGACTTGGCCTCTTTGACCTGCCATATGCTTCTTTCCTGTTGTCTGAACTATAGATGTGAGACTTACCAGCCTTGAGAAGCACATAAGATATTTCCTTGTAATAAATCTTTCTCTATCCTTCTCCATATGTCTCTCTCAGTCCCTCAGTCTATGTGTGTGTGTGCTTGCACAGACTAAGATAGAGATATCCAAGCACATCTGCTTATCTCTTTATCTATAGATACATATTTCCCAATATAATTCATCTTTTGATTTCCAGTCTGCTGGTGCCAATCAAAAGTGTTGATTATGGATCCAAGGAATATAAAATTATTGACAATTTCAATCTTTTCTCTGTTTATCATGATGATATCTGTTGGTCCAGCAGGGAGGATTTTTGTTTTCTTGATGGTGAGATAAAAATCAAATTGAAAGCTACAATCCTTGACCTTCTGCAGCAAATGCTTTAAGCCCTCCTTACTTTGTGTAATCAAGATTGTGTCATTTTCATAACACACATTATTGATTATTTAGCATCCAATTCTGATCCCACATTCTTCATGAAGTTCAGCCTCTTGAATGATCTGTTCAGCATATAGATTGAAAAGGTAGGAAGAAAGAATACATTCCTGATACACTTTTTTATTTTGAACCATGAAGCATTCCTTTGCTCTGTTCAGACAACAGTTTTTTGCTCTAGGTGTAGGTTTTTCAGGAGTATAATCAGGTATTGTGGAATTCCCATTTTGCTCAACAGTAGCCATAATTTGTTGTGTGATCCACACAGTCAAATGTCCTTGCTTATTTAACAAAACACAAATGGACATTCTAGTACTCTTTGTTTCAGCCAGTGTCCATCTGACATCCACAATGATATCCCTAGTGTCATGGCATTTTCTAAATCTAGCACGCAATTCTAGCCATTTTCTGTTAATGTACTTATGTAGCCTTTATTGGATGATCTTCTGCAAGATTGTGCTTGTATGTTATTTTAATAACATTGTACCATAATTACCACATTCTCATTGGCCACTTTTATTGAGAATGAAAAGAAATATGTCTCTTGCAGTCAGTTGGCCAAATACTGTCATCCAAATTTACTGACACATGCTAGTGAGCATGTCCAGGGCTGCATCTGTTTGTTGAAATATATCAAATGCTATTCCATCAATTTTGGATCCAGGTTATCTTGGGAAAATCTGCTGTCGAGGACCTTGTCAGAGTGCTAAAAAGCAATAATATCTGTCTAAACACTAAGGTGCACCTGATCCAAGTCATGATCTTCTCAATTGCTTGCTATACATTTGAAAGTTGGACAATGACTAATGATGATAGAAAAAGGACTGATGTCTATGAGTTGTAGTTCTACAAAAGAATGTTAAACCATCCATGGATTTTCAAGACAACGAACAGGTCTATCCTAGATAAAAATTAGACCCGAGTGCTTCTTAGAAACAAGGATGGTGAAACTGAGCTTTACATACTTTGGGCAAATCATCGGAAGGTATCAGTCCTTGGAGAAGGATATTATGCTTGGAAGAATACGTCAGTACAAGAGAAGACCCTCAATGAGATGGTTTGACATATTGACTATGATGATGGTGTCAAGTGTGTAAAAGATGGTGAGACTGGCTTAAAATAGGGAAACATTCAGAGCTGTTGTTCATAGGGTTGCTATGAATCATAGTCTACTAGTCAGCACATAACAACAACAAACACACATATAATTCATTGCTTTTGCTCTAGAGATTGAATCAGGACTGTTATTCCAGGCTGGGCCTCACACATATGGTCCCTGGGAAGATTCTTCTTTTGTGTCCATGTGTGTGTGTCCGTGTGGAGCATACAGAGTAGGGGACAATGAGGTATAGGAAGAAGGAAGGTGAGAAGGGAAAATGAAGTGAGAAATCCAAAATGGTTGAAGCCCAACAACTGTAAGAAGGAAATTCTCCTCCTTGCTTCCCAAAGGCAATTTCCCTCTGATCTCCATATCACCCTGGGAACAGCAGGAGCAGGACTTCTGAGAGTAGCAGGAGGAAAGTTCATGTCTTTTCAACCTGGCACCTCAGTATCTGTGGAGACAGGTGATGAATAGTGTGGAAGAAGGTGCATAAAGGATAGTCTTTAGATACAAGGATGTTACAAGCTCCTTTTACTCCAATACTTTGGGCATACTGTCAAGAGGAAACACTCCTTGGAAGATGACATTACTCAGGGAAAGACAGTCTGTCAGAGAAAGAGAGAAAGACCTTCAACAAGATGGATTGATACAGTGACCATAACAATGGGCTAGATGGGCTAGAGCATGTTGGGACTAAAGAGACTCTGGTGACAGGAAGACTCTGAATGATCTCATTGCCATTAAGTCAGAACTGACTCACAGTTGACCTTACAGAGTTCCTTGTCTTGGGTATTGCCTTACTCACTTTTGTAATTCCTTCTAGAGTATTTACTGCATACCAGTTGTCTGGTCAAAGGCATGTCTATTTTATTCCCCCTCCCAGTTCACTTAAAAAAAATTCACTCATTGTAGTATACTTTGCTCTCTCTCCCCCATTCCTCCCTCATCAATTTCTTATTCTAAGCTTCAGTTTCTTCATCTGTAGAGTAGGATGAGTGATTTGTCCATGATTTAAGTAAAATAATGCATAGTCTTTAGCAATATATTGATACATTGTCAGTACAGAAGACAAATTAGCTTCTTATATTCCCAAAACATTTATAACATCTTTCCTTTTTTACTGATCATTTGCCACAAAAGAATTAGTATTGTTAAAAACAATAGATACCTTTCACTTTGTATGAAAACTATGTATGATTCAAATCAATCAGAAAGGAAAAGATCTTTAATGAAATTTGTCCTACAGATATGGATACAAAAATTTTTTAAAGATTTGAAAATAAATATGATCTCAAATAAAGAAGAACTAACAACCATCACCAAACAAGAAAACCCCAGGCTTCTCCGTATGGTACCTCTCCATGCAGCACCTCTCCATACAGCATATGCAGTCAATTAACTACTTACCTGCCTTAAAAATTTCTTAGTGTGTCCTAGACTTGTCTCTTGCCTGGACTGCAGCACTGCTGCCTGGCAGGGCCCCACTTCTGACTGGAAGACCCTAGGCCCTGCTGTGTGGACCTCTGAACCTGCCACCTTACTCTAATGCTGGCACTGGCCCTCTGCCTGTAAGTTCCAGCCTCACTGTCTGGACCCTCCAACAACCATGTGGAAGTCCTGATCTTGTTGCCTGGAAGTCCCGCCCACACTGCCTGGAGGATCTGACCACACCACCTGGAGGACCTAGCACTATAGCCTG
>NW_006399820.1:2699552-2726532 GCF_000299155.1 Elephantulus edwardii | reverse complement strand
GCAATATACATGGTTGTGCATATATCTGATTGGGTGTCAGTTATGGTCTCTTTGGGGTATATTCCCAGTAGTGGAATTGCTGGGTCAAATGGTATCTCTACTTGCAACTTTTTGAGAAAGCGCCATACAGCTTTCCACAGTGGTTGCACCATTTTATACTTCCACCCACAGTGAATAAGGGTTCCAGTTTCTTCACAACCTTGCCAGCATTTGTTCCTTGCTGTTCCATTAAATTTTGCAATTCTGACTGGGGTGAGAAGATATCTCATAGTTGTTTTTATTTGCATCTCTCTTAGAGCTAGGGATTTTGAACATTTCTTCCATGTGCTTGTTAGTCATCTGAATGTCTCTTTTGATTTCATGATTGCTGGTACAAAGGGTGTTGATTTGGATCCAACTAAGATGAAATCTTGACAATTTCAATCTTTTCTCCATTTTTCATGATGCTGCCTCTTGGCGTGGTGGCAAAGAGTTTTGTTTTCTTGATATTGAGATATAACCATATTGGAGGCTGTAATGTTTAATCTTCTCCAGCAAGCATTTTAAGTGCTACTCACTTTCAGTAAGCAAGGTTGTATTATCTGGATAATGCAGGTTGTAGATGAGTCTTCTTCCACTTTTGATACCACATATTTCTTCGTAAAGATGCTCAGAACCTTCTAAAATGTAAATCCTTAATGTGAATCAAAGGACTTCTCCAACAGCATGAAAAAATCCAACAATCTTTGTATATTGGGGAAAAATATTTGGCAGTGCCATAACTAATTTATTTCTAAACTTTATACAAAACTTCAACATCTTTACAAGAAAAAAGGCAAATAGCCCGATTACAATAGCCCAATTACAAAATGGGAAGAGGACATAAAAATGCACTTAACCAAAGAAGGCATTGAGATGGCCGACAAACATATGAGGAAATGTTCACAATTATTAATTGTTCTCACTTCTCACTGCTATCCAGCCAGTTCTGACTTACCGTGACATTCCATGGTTTTCATGAGGCTATAAATTGTAAAGGTAGGGGACTGCTCATCTTTCTCTGGAAAATTAGATGGTGGATTCAAACTACCAGAGACTCTTGGCCTTTGTGTTAGTAGTGCAACTCTCTACAGTGTATGCCACCAAAGCTGAAAAAAAAAAGATATTTACTCTCTCACTCTGGGAACAATAGCAAAGTTCAATAAGTCAGGAGACTACCAAGGTAGGCAGGAATATAAGAAAGATTGTAAGTTGGTTTAACCACTATGAAAAACAGTTTGGTACTTCATAAAACTGTTGTATATGGAAATATCATATGATCTAGCAATCTCACTACTATTTATATATTTTAAAGATATAAAAGCCATGATATGAAATGATATATAGACATTTATTGCAGCATTATTTACAATAGCAAAAGAGTGAAACAATCCAAATGTCTGTCAATAGATGATTACATAAACTATGATACATTCACACAATGGGGTATTATATATTGAAAAACAAAAACATTTTTAAACTCTGGTATGTTGAATAAAATAAATGAATAGGAAAAGGACAAATATTGGCATAGGAACACTAACAAGAAAATCTAAAGAAATATTTACACACAGAGTCAATCTTGCATAATTACCAGGAATGGAAAGGGAAAGGGCAGGAAAAAAATTGGAAAAAACCCCAGATAATAGATCCTTATTAAAATACATGAAAGAAAAAGCAATATTCAACATATTATATTTTAATTGTTGTTTGTTGTTATGTGTCATTGAGTCACTTGCAACTCATAGTGACTTTATGTACAAGAGTCCTAAACCCTGCTCTATCCTATGCCAGCCTCATTGTTTCCGACACACCTATGCCCATCACCCTAATCACTGATTTGATCCATCTCATCGAGGGTGTTCCTCTCCTGCACCGTCCTTCCACTCTCCCAAACCCTTCTCCAAGGACTGGTCCCTCCTTGCAACATGCCCGAAGTATGTCAGACGAAGCTTCAGAATCCTTGACTCCGAGAGGCAAGCCCGGCTTCACCTTCTCCAGGACAAACCTTTTTTTTTTCTTCTCCGGTACCACAGCTCAAAGGCATCAATTCTCTTTCTATCATCCCTAGTCACTGTCCAACTCACGGATGCATAGCACACAATTGCAAAATTATAGTCCAGATCAGGCACACCTTAGTCTCCAGCCCGATGTTGTTGCTTTTCAGTACTCTGGAGAGGTCCTGACAGCTGACTTTCCCAGTGCAATTCATCTCTTGATTTCCTGGCTGCTGGTACCAAAAGTGTTGACTATGGAGCCAAGAAAACTAAAACTGTGAACAACCTCAATCTCTTCACCATCCATACTGATGCAGCCAATTGGCCCAGTGGTGAGAATCTTTGTTTTCTTGATGTTGAGCTTCACTCCATATTGAAGGCTATAGTCCTTGACTTTCTGTAGCAAGCACTTCAGGGATCCTCAGTTTCAGCAAGCAGGGTTGTGTCATCTGCATAACACAGGTTGTTGATGAATCTTCTACCAATCCTGATGCCACATTCCTCCTCACACAGCCCAGTGTCCTGGATGATCTGTTCTGCATACAGATTGAAAATGTATGGAGACAGAATGCATCCCTGGCAGACGCCCTTCCCAATTTTGAACCATACAGTGTCTGTTGCTCTGTTCTGACCATTGCCTCTTGGTCCGAGTATAGGTTTCACATAAGTACAATCAAATTATAAAAGAAAATATTTTGAATGAAAAGCAATACACTTTGTAAACTTTCATTCAAGCCACAATCTAAAACAATAGCAATTTTTTCAGAAAATAAATAAATAAAAGGGTGCCCCCAAACATGGAAACCTGTTGGATGTGGTCCAGTTAAATCAACTTGTCATCAAGCTGCTGGCTGGTTGTCCTGAAAAATGGTTAGAATTCAATGCTGGCCTCTGCTGCTGGGAAATAGGGTGCTAAGAGTGACCATCTCTTTCTTGTTGAGTCAGCACTGATTCCTAGGTGACCCTACAATGAATTTTCAGAGGCTGTAAATCACAAGAGAGGAGATGGGCCATTTTTCTCCTATAGAACTGCTAGTGCATTCTAACTACTAGAGACACTATGACTTTAGGTTAGCAGCATAACTCCATATGGTCTAAGCCACCAAAGGCTAAATCAACTTAAGGTGGGCTGAGGACTCTATTTTAGAAAACAAAGCTGGCTTTAAATCATACTTGAGCCTAAATTGAGGTTGTATAAGCAGGAGGTAAATTAACGAGGTGAATTTCCAACTCTGGTTCACAGAAAGACATTGAACTAGCATAATTAAGTCTCCTGGCTGCTTAGTGAAGTAGAGAAGCCAGGGCATTGAATAGCAGAAGTCTGAACTTTGAGTCAGGACTAGGGACCTTGGGTCCAGGGCTATATGGACTGACGATCTGAAGTTAAACTAAGAAGTCAGAAAGGATCTTGTTTTCATTTGGATAATACTAGGCATTAGCCTTGGAACACCAGACCAATCTCTGCTCGTGTTTCCAGTAATAACCCCTCTTCCCCCTATTGCCAGGAAGCTCTGGTGGCCTACTGGATAAGAAGTTGTACTGTTCCCAGAGGTCGGCAGTTCAGATCCACTAACTGCTCATCCTCCTGTTTATAAGGGCAATATTTCACAGGCTCTTTTGGTTTGACTCGATGGAAAAAAGAGAAAAATTGAGTAAAGGCAAGTAGTTGGAACTTACTTACAGAGAAAGGGTGATGATGGAGACGCAAAGAAGAGCCAGAATTATGTGTGTGTGTGTGCTTATTTCTCACAAGCAACATCGAACTCATCCATGGTGATGAGTATGACGAGCATGAGAGAGGGCTCCCAGGGCTCCAGTGCTTACACTCAGAGCTTCCTGGATGCCTAGAACTTTTTTCTCACACTATTTCTCTGAAAGCTCCATGGTCTGTGGGGTATCTGGACTCTTCCTGTTGATACAGCTGTGTTTACCCTCAGGTGGTCTATTTTTAATTTGAGTGTATCAGTGGGAGGCTGAATACTGGGAGACGGGATCAGAGTCATTCCATGTCTATGTGGAAGGTTCAGCTGCCTCCTTCCCTTTCTGAACCAACTCTGTGATTGTCAAACTCAGATCCACAATCACACTCATCTCTTCCTGAAAACCTCTAAGGATTTAAGATTAAATAAAGAAAAAAGTCAAAAGAACCAAAAAAACCAGCAAACAAATCACATGAAAAGAAAAATGTTTATGGGGTTGATTAACAGGAAAAGCACTACGTTGGCAGTTTTCTGCCCTGGGTTGTTGAGAATACATCATAACTTCTACCAATTCAAAATTATACCTCTTTCCTCCTTAGAAAAATAATCTTACAAAATCTTTGTTGCATCTTACTTAGGTCGACCAGTGCAAACCACAAATCTGCATTTTTTACAATCCTAGCACATCCTGTTTTTGTAATTAAGTGCATTGAGTCAGTTCAGACTCGTACAGACCCTGAATTCAACAGAAACACGGCTGGATCTTGCACCATCTTAGCAATTGTTGCAATGTTGGAGCCTATCATTGCAACTACTGTGTCAGTCCATTTCATTGAGGATCATCCTCTTTTTCCTTGACCTGGTACCTTTATAAGCATGATATCCTTAGCTACCAAAACAAATATATCTTCTGAATAGAAATAAATTTTATAAACTCATTACTAATTTAAATGTCAGCTTGTAGAAAACTTTTGCTCTCCGCTCACCTATTCTTCTTGTCATTAGCTGACTATTGTGTGTGTGAAATTCTTCTTCTAACATCTTACTTGAAGAGGAAATGTATCAATATACCCCCTTCTGTTTATAGATCCCAGTACAAGTTTTCCATTAAGAGGGACCAACTGAGATATGAGACCCAGAAGAGAAAGGGAAGTCACTATCTTCCAGAGGGAACTACAGGTAGATGCTGGACAGATGCCGTTCCCAGAAGCTTCTCTGCAAGTTTGTAGAGCTTCCTGGTTTTCTGGTGCAGACTGAGACAAGCAGTGAGAGTTTTCTCCAAGACTTGTGAGAATCACAGGGGATTGTTTCCAAACAAGTTTTTGAGAACTTACTCACTACTTCAGCACTGAGGGCTCAGCATGTGCTTTCCCATCCTTCGGGTGCAGCTTCTCAGACCTTCATTGACCCTTGATCCCCAAGATGCACAGATATTCTTGTTAACTCTTATTTCTCTGTTTTCATATCTAGTCACATGCTATCCTGATCAAATAGTCTGACACAGCTCCCCACCCAAAAGGCCTTCTCTCAGTTACCACAGGAAACAGACACCTCACTCTGGCATTTCCCTTCTACTTCATCTGACTTTCAAACATACACAACAATTATAGACCTTAAATATTTCATCGAAGTAATAGAAATTTCCCTTTCCTTCTCTTATTTTAATTTTTTTAAATAAAAAAAAATCTCTTTCACTTTCATATTTACATTTGTTCAACAAGTACTGGTGGTTTACTAATTGGAGGAGCTGTGTTAGTTACCATGAATTTAATCTTGTACAACACTGCTTTACAAAGCTAATTTAGTGGACTTGCAGGCAGGGATTGTATAACAATGAAAGAATTTTTCTTTTACTTTTCATAAAGAAGAGCAAACTTGAGGGGAGGTTGGGCAGGGAGAAAAGTGCAACAATGAATGAATGGAAATCCAACGTCTCTGTAAACTTTTATTAAAATTAATAATAATTTAAAAAATTTAAAAACCAATAAAGTTAATTTAGAGTGACAGGATATAATAAAGTAAATATAATGACAAAGATATAATAAGGTATATAAACTCTGACACCAATTGCCTCAGTCTAGCTTTCAATATAGCCACTTATATCCTAGGATACAAAGATAGAAACAATCAGCTATGTTTCTTATATTTGAAAAGTAGAATGAAGAAGAACTAGCAGATAGGCACAGGATCTCACTTCTAGGAGCTTGCTAGGGGTTTGGCTTTGGAAGATTTAAGATAGTATTATTGAATTATTGTCAGAATGATAAAATTTATAAATTTATTTGTATTTTTTAGACTTATTGTCAAAGTTTATCGAGTTTGGCTTCTCTGACAACCTTAAAGGTTTATACTGTCTCAAGCAAGTTATTGCATGTAGAAGCACCATAGAAACTATACATATTGAATATGAATTATTCTTTAAAACTCTAACAACCCAGTCGAAACTGACTCCCACAACCTTAGAGCATGAGATGGATTTGTACTTGCCTACCTTGGGTTTAGAAGCACAACTCTTTACCTACAAGGTCACCATAGGTCCCCCTTACAACTGTGGAGTCAGAATCAACTCATAACTGACCCTCAGTCGGTTTTCAGAAGCTGTATATTGTACAGGATGTGACTGCCCATCTTTCTCCAGTAAGCATCTAGTGGATTTGAACTGTCTGTCTTTGGGTTGGCAGCACAACTCTTTACCCACTAGGCCATCGGAGCTCTATAATAATAATTAATAATAATAATAATATAGTATAAACTCAAAATTTAAACTCACTGCCATAGAGTTGTTGCAACTGTAGCGACTCTCCAACTAGAGACTGCCTATCTTCCAGGGTGCTGCTGGTGAATTCAAACCGCCAGCAGCATGCAGCTTTCAGGCTAGCTGTGCAACTAGATCCAGATTACACCACCAGAGTTCTCCCAATATAGTGTAACTAAAAAACCCTAACTTATTGTCGTGGAGTCAGATTCGACCATATTGACCCTCCAGCAGATATTTAGAAGCTGTAAATTGCAGCGAAAGCGATTGCCCCACTTTCTTTTGCAGAGCACCTAGTGGATTCGCACTTCCTACCTTTCGATTGGCAGTACAACTGCTTACTAGACCACCAGAGCTCCCTGAAAGAGTATAAGAATGAAAAAAATGGTATTTTGAGATTAAGAGATAAGTGACATATACTGACTAATATTAACGCTGAGTGTCAGAAGATTTGTCAACTGTCCCCTCATTGAGCCTAAAATTAAGGATATCTACTACAAGACATTTTAAGATCCTTTCCAGCTTTAAGAGAAGCTACCAACATGCAGTTTCCCAATGTTTCCACTAGGTGGCGAAACCACCAAACCAAACAATTGTGTACATCAGCTTGGATTCATAGCAACCCTTCGAGATTGTATGTTTTTGGGAATACTTCCATTGTTCTTCAGCGGATTCAGGTTGCCATCGTCGGGTTATCAGTCCAGTACACCATTATATGCATTATAGACCAGGGCTTCTTGAGTGGCAAAAGTTAGCATTATCCCTCCCTACCCCTCCCAAACTGTTGTCTATGCCATTGAATTGTGAACTAACATAAGAGAAATTAATCTTTCTTACAATTTCAGAGTACCGATTACAGGATAGCCATGAGGACAGAAGTGAGATACTATTGTGAAAGAATTTAGCGAATCATATTTGTATTCATCACATCTGGTCATAGGGAGCTGAACAGCTAACCCAAAAGCAACACCTCTCTGGTGGTTTAAATCCACAGTGGTCCCTCTGGAGAAAGGCATTTTCCTCCTGTGCAATTTACAGTCTCTGAAAACCTGCTGAAGGGTCAGCTAAGAGTCTGTTCTGACTTGATGACAGTGAGTTAGTGTTGTTATTATTGTTATGTGTTGTCAAGTCACCCGCAGCTCATAGCAATCCCATGTACAACAGTTCTGAAGCCTGCCGGTGTCCTGAGCCAGTTTCACTGCCTCTGACATACCCACCCCCATTTCTCCAGTTATTGTATCAATCCATGTCATGTGATGACTTCCTCGCCTGCACCTCCCTCCACCTTTCCAAGCATGATGCACTTCAAGGACTGGTCCCTACTGGCCACATGTCCAAAGTAAGAGTGATGGAGCTTTGAAGCCTCCTAGCTTCCAAGGAGAAAATTGGTTTTATCCTCTCCAAGACATACCTATTTGTTTTCTTTGTGGTCCATGATATATTCAGGAATGTTCTCCACCATTACAATTCAAAGGTATCAATTCTTCTCCTGTCATCTTTAGTCATTCTCCAGCTCTCTGCTGCATAGCAAGTAATTGCTAAGACCATGACCTGTATCAGGTGCACTTTAGTCACTAGACTAAAATCGCTGTTTCTTTGTACTCTGGAGGAGTCCCTGACAGCAGATTTTCCCAGTATAATTTGTCTTTTGATTTTCTGACTGCTGGTGCCAAGAGTGTTGATTGTGTGTCCGAGCAAGCTGTAACTGTGAACAACCTCAATCTCTTCTCCATCTATCATGGTGCTGCCAATTGGCCCAGTGGTGAGAATCTTTGTTTTCTTAATGTTAAGCATCAATCCATATCAAAGACTACAGTCCTTGACTTTCTACACGAAATGCCTCTGGTCCTCCTCAGTTTTAGAAAGCAAGGTTTTCATCTGCATAACTTAGGTTGTTGATAAGTCTTCCTCTAATCCTGATGCCACTCTCCTCCTCATAAAGCCCAGCTTCTGGAATGATTTGTTCCGCATACAGATTGAAAAAGTATGGAGACAGGATGCATCCCTGATGCACTCCTTTCCTGATTTTGAACCATTCAGTGTTTACCTGCTCTGTTTGGAGGATCTATTCCTGGTCCAAGTTAGGTTTCACATAAGCATAATCAAGTGTTCTGGGATTCCCATTCTCCTCAAGGTTAACCCCAATTTGTTGTGATCCACACAGTCAAATGCCTTTGCATAGTCAATGAAACACAAATAGATATTCCTCTGGCATTCTTTGTTTTCTCCCAAGATTCATCTGACATTGGTGATAATGCCTCAATGAAACACAAATAGATATTCCTCTGGTATTCTTTGTTTTCTCCCAAGATTCATCTGACATTGGTGATAATGCCACAGTCTCTTCTAAACCCAGCTTGTATTTCTGGTAGTTCTCTGTCAATGTACTGTTCCAGTCATTTTTTTTATAATCTTCAGCAGAATTTTGCTTGTGTGTATTATTAGTGATATTGTTTGATACTTTCCACGCTGTTTGGTCACTTTTTTTGGAATGGGAATAAATATGGATCTCTTCCAGTCAGCTGGCCAGGTAGTTGTCCTCCAGACTTCTTGGTACAACCTGGTGAGTACATCCAGGACTTAATATATTTATCAATGTATATATTTGTGTTTAGGCTTTATATCTTAAATAAAGGCTATTTCTACATGTCAACTTTATATGCACTGCAAATATATCCCTGAGTATAGTACAGCATATAGAGGGCAAAGTTATGAAAATTTCTTAGGCATAACCAGATGTCTCTGGTCTTGGAGGTTCAGATCATAGTTTTGGGGGACACAAAGGGCAATTGGCATAATGTGCTCTTTCCATTTACTTCCTATGCATGTGAAAGTTGGACATCAGAATATGAAAGAATGCCTTTGAATTGTGGTTTTGGAGAGGGGAGTAGCCAATGAACTGAAAACAGAACAAACAACTCTGTCTTGGAGGCAGTGCAAACAGGGTGCTCCTTAGAAGCAAGGCTGGTGAAACTTTGTGCTACGTGCTACATTCTTTGGGCTTGTTGTTAAGAGAACATTAGAGTCAGGAGAAAAAGACATCAGACTGGGAAAGGTGGAGGGTCAGCAAAAAAGAGGAAGATTCTCAACAAATTGGATTGATACAGTGACCATAAGAATGAATTCAAGTATAACAGAAAGGATGAAGATGGCACAGGATAGGACAAGGTTCAGATCTGTTATTCATAAGGTTGCTAAGAGTCATAGGTAACTTGATGGCATTTAACAACAGTCTACAAGGTCTATGTTCTACATCCACCTTTGATCAATAATGAATGAGGTCTTAAAACTTTGTGACTGACTGTCCAAGATGCAAATATTGTCCAAGGTGCTCCTAACCCTCCCTGTCTGGAACAAAGAAGATAGCATGAAGTCAGAGATGTGTGGAAACAATCCAAAGGAACCACAAATTCTACCACACCGAGATATGAAGAACTTGATGGAGCCTGGCTACAATGGCTGACAACTCTGATTTGAACAATAGAAGGTCTTGGACAGAGTGAGAGAAAACATAAAACAAAATTCAACATTGTAAAAAAGATGAAGCTATTTTGTAGGATAGAAGTGGATATAATCTTAGAGACTTTAGTCATTAATAAACGTTCAAGTCCAGAACTGAAATCATCTTCCATAGCACAACTTTTACCCGAAGAATAGTTAGATGAACATTAACACCAGGTAAGACCTTTTGCCAAAATACAAAGTTCGGAAGGCAGGAGGCAGAGAGGAGGAAAGATGAAAGTGGAAAATATAGCAAGGAAGTAGAACGTGTACTACTAAATTGTAGAGATGGCAATCAATTACATGAAACAAATATTTTGGAATTGTTGAATGGAAAACTGTACGCTTGCTCTGTAAACTTTCACATAAATAATAATAAATAGTTTAAAACAACAACAAAGAATATAACATTTCCAGTGACCTATAATAGTACATTGACAGAGAACTTGCAGAAATTCAGGCTGGAGTAGAAAAAAATGGCATGAGGGATATCATGATATTAGATGGATCTTGACTGAAAGCAGATACCAGAAGAATGTGTTTGTGTTATTAACTAGCAAACATTTTTTACATGTAGATCATAACAAATTATGGTGAACATTGACAAGAATGGGAATCACGGAACTGTTATTTATGCTCGTGTAAAACTTATACTGAGACAAAAAAAAATAGTACAAATAAAGCAAGGGAACACATTCAGGTTTAGTATCCAGAAACATGTGCATCAGGGCTGTATCCTTTCTCCAAACCTATTCAATCTATTTGCAGAACAAATCATTTGAGAAGCTGGACTATGTGAAGATGAATGTAGTATCAGGAATAGAAAAAAAACTTATCAACAACCTCTGTTATTAAGATGACACAGCCTTGTTGGCTGAAAGTGAGAAGTTTCTTGAAACCCTTGTGACAGAGGATTAAATATGAGTTTCATGTCATTTGAAGAAAATAAATTCCTCACAAGCAGGCCAAAAGGCGACATCACACTAGATGAAAGAGAGAGAGAAATTGTCAATGATGTAATCTTGCTTGGATCACAAGCAACATCCTCAGCACCAGCAGCCAGGAAATTAACAGACATATTGCATTTGAGAATTCTGCTGTTAGGGACCTCTCTTAAATCCTGAAAAGCAATGATATCATTGTGAAGACTAAGATGTACCTAATCTAAAACATGATCTTTTCAATTACTTGTTATACAACTGAAAGTTGGACAGTGAATAAAGAAGACAGAACGAATAATCAAAGCCTTTAAAAAGATGTGGTATTGGATAAGAGTGCTGAATCCCATGGACTGCCAAAAAAGACAAATATGTCTAGGAAGATGTTCCGTTGGAGTGCTTCTTGAAGGCAAGGAGAGTGAATGTTTGTCTTACATACTTTGGGCATCTTGTTAGGAGAGACCAGTCCTTGGGAAAGGGCATCATGGTTGGAAGGCTAGAGGGTCTGCAAAGGAGGGGGAGACCCTCAACAAGATGGATTGACACAATGACACAGTACTGGTGGACTTGAGTATTCCAGAAATGATGAAAATAGGATAGGGCAGGGTTCAGATCCACTGTTCATAGAGCGCTGCCATGCACTATAGTCTACTGCACAGCACCTACAACAATAGACTATTAAGCTAAAATATCAGATTCTGCAAGTCAAAAGGAAATTCACATTTCTTTAACTGCCTTGATCACTTATGTTGTTTTGCCTGAAGTTGCCTTTTCTATCTGAGCAATCCCTTTTATTGATGGTGTAAACATGACTATTAGCTTAAGAGGAATGAGAGCTTTAAATTATGATTAACAACTTTAAAAATCTTAATTTTCTAAGTTGTTGTTATTATGTGCAATTGAGTCACTGTGACTTGCAGCAACCCTATGTACAAACATACATTGTGGTTTACCTTAAGCTTTGTTTCTCAGTACTCCTTTCAATCCAGTTGAGAGATTTAATTCCCATATTCCATAATAGATGAATCTTTTCAAAATGTCAGCTACTACCTATTCTCTTTGGGTTTCCCAGGCTGTAAATGCGCAGGGGAAGAGATTGTCTATCTTTCTCCAGTGGAGTCACTGGTGGATTTGAACCACCAGAGAGATGTCACCTTTGGATTTGCAGCACAACTTCCTACGGGCTTTGGCACCAGAGCTCCTACTAATATATATTTACATATATGTGTGTGTTGTTATTGTTGTCAAGTCTTTCTCCCATCACATTAAGTTGTTTTGTTTATTTTTTTTCCCTTAAGTGATTTATATTTGAAGCAGGAGTGACATCCACTTCCTAAACGATATGTGTCTGGAAACTCTATGAACTTTGATAAATCACGGTAGTTATAAAAACTGCCTTTTGTTCAGGCCTTTTGTCCACAGGGTTGCTATGAGTCATGGTTGACTCAATGGCAATCAATAAAACAACAACAATTATATAAATTGTGTGCAAACTGGAATACTTTTCTGCACCAAAATCTATACTAACTATTGAGATTTCTTCCAAAAGATAGAATTTTTCTCATATTGGCTAATGGAAGCCTATTCATAAGTGCTACTGAGAGTGGAAAATATAAATTAGTTTCCTGGACTAAATTCCTTTCTGTATCAGAAAAATATATACCCAGAAACCATCCTTCCTTATCTCTCAACAAATGTGGCCTACTGTTCATGAACAAAATTCTATTTTCTATATTGATGCCTTTGAGCTGTGGTGCTGAAGAAGAGTATTGAACATACCCTGGATGTATAGGAGAACAAACAGGTTTGTCCTAGAGGGGGTGAAACCAGGCTGCTTTTTGGAGGCAAGGACTATGAAGCATTGTCTGACATTTTGGACATGTTTCAAGGAGAGACAGGTCCTTGGAGAGGGACATTATGCTTGGAAGGGTAGACAGACAGCTCTAGAGAGGAAGACCCTTGATGAGATAAATTCATTCAGTCACTGGGTAATAGGGGTAAGTATGTCAGAGATAATAAAGATGGCACAGGATAGAGCAGGGATTAGGGCTCTTGTACATAGAGTCACTATGAGTTGCAAGCAACGTGATGACACACAAAAACAACATATTATTTTTACAATTACTAACAAAATCTCTAACACACTTGCAATTAAACCACATTTGTATATTCATAAACATGACTATAGATGATAGATGTTCCCGAAATCAGTGCTGGATATTGTTGTTGCAACTCATATTTAGTGTGGATTTTTGGCCTAAAATCATCTTACTAATAACTATTTTTGTCCTAGTGTGTAAGCCAACTACTTCATACCTAATGTCTTAATGTTCCCCTTTTCGATAGCTAATTTCTGATTTTCCTCTATCAAACCAGTACTCTCAGAGAACAAACATACCTTTTGCTAAAGGATCTTCTGTTCGACTTGGAAATTTTTTTTATTATTATTATTTTGTGTGCGTGTACTGTCAAATCAGACCTGACTGGTACAGGAGGATATTGTGCCTCCTTCTCTGGCAGAGCGTCTGGTGGATTCGAACCGTGTTCCTCTGGGATTGCAGTGCAGTTTCTTGCCACTAGGCCACCAGAGCTCCCCTCGACTTGGAAACTTTGAGCATCAGTATCCATAAGCAAAGACCAGTCCAGGGCAAGCCATCAGGTTGCAGCATCAACCCTACCTCACAACATAGATCATCTTTTCTTCATCTGTTTGGATCCTGGTCAGCTCATCCACAGCCATCCATGCCTAGGTTTAAATGGGCATCAGCTGTAAGCTCTAGAGCCCACACTTCTCTCTGCATTCCAGGCCTGTTTGACTCCTCACTCACCCCAGCCCCCACATGGGGCCAAGTCAAGTCAAAATGCCAGGCATCTTCATCACTCCTGCTCCTCAAGCCAATAACCCTTTCCTGCTTATCACACACCTGTGCTTGTTAGGTGGGCAGCACTGAAGGAATACATCTAAACTCAGCCTGTTTCTCTATGGTTGTATTCCTCCCACTTCCACTCCTATGGATCCAGGTGATTCCAATGAGTGATAATTCTCCAACTTCAAGTCTTGGAAGTGGGCTCTTGTGGGCACCAACATTACCCTGCCTCAGAAGCCAAACAGCTTGTTGTTCCAGTTTTAAAAAGACAGATTCTTCCGCTTTTTCTTTTTCCTTCTCTCCTTTTCTACTTGTCCTTCTTTCAAACAAGAATCTGTTCAATCAAAAGTCCAATGTGACCTACAACCAGGAGAAGATAAAACAGATGAATGGGACCTTCTAAGAATCAAATCCCATGCACATACAAAAACTTCTCCAACAGGGCAAAAAGGGAAGCCACAGACTGGAAAAAGTGTTTGGTAAAGACATGTCAGATAAGGGACTTATGTTTAGAATTTATAAAATACTTGAGCACCACAACAAGATAAAGGTAAATAATCCAATAGAAAAATGGGCACAGGATATGAACAGACACTTCACCAAAGAAGACATGCGCCAACAACAATCAGATGGCTAACAAGCACATGAAGAAATGTTCAAAATCCCTAGCTCTAAGAGAGATGCAAATCAAAACAACTATGAGATATCATCTCACCCCAGTAAGACTAGCAAAATTTAACAGAACAGCAAGCAACAAATGCTGTCGAGGTTGTGGAGCGACTGGAACCCTTATTCATTATTGGTGGAAGTATAAGATGGTGCAGCCACGGTGGAAAGCAGTGTGGCGCTTTCTCAAAAAGTTGCAAATAGAGATATCATTTGACCCAGCAATTCCATTACTTGCAATATACCCCAAAGAGACCATAACTGACATCCGAGCAGATATATGCACACCCATGTTTATCGTGTCTTTGTTCACAATAGCAAGGAGTTGGCAAAAACCTAAGTGCCTATCAACAAACGAGTGGATAGAGAAGCTGTGGTATATTCACACAATGTAATACTATGCTGCATTGACCACTGTTGTAAAACAGGACTGACCTCTGGGTTGGAGGGAGACTGAGAAAGACAGGTTCAATAATGTATACTGCATTGAAACAGATGAGGGAGAAAACTATTTAAAAGGGATATTTGATTAGGTATTTTTGTCATGATAGGAGTCCAGAGCGAAGGCTGCATAGCGGAGTGGACCTGGGGGGAGGGATTTTAAAACAATGAAAGAATTTTTCACTCACTTTTTCAAAAAGGTACTGTCCTTTGGGGGGGGGGGAGAATTGGGAGGAGAGAAAGGTGCAACAAGGAAAGTCTCTGTAAATTTTCATTGAAATTAGTAATAAATTTTTAAAAAAGAAAGAAAAAAGTCAATAAAATTAGTTAAACTTAAAAAAAAAGTCCAATGTGGGTCCAAAAATCCATTCAAATGCAAATTTCCTCAGTGTACTGAATGGGACTCTGTCTTTCCTCTCAACCAACCCCCACCCCACTACCAGATTCTACTTTTAAGAGGGCTGACCTTCCCTTTTAGCACTTCAAGTAATAGCCAAAGGCAGAATTACACACTTTAAAAATCTACAATATCCACTGTTCATTTCTGTCATACATTTTAAAATTCCTCTCTAATTTTTAATTGATTTTCAAATTAACCACCTGTGCACAAAGCACTTTATCCATCGACATTGTGCCCCACACAATCCCTTTACGCACTGTACTTCATACAATTAACTGCCACCTCTCCATGCCTATTATCACACCGTCCCTTGAAGACGCCACTGAACTTTCCCCTACTCTTCCTTCACCCCTACCATCTACCATCCCCGTGATCATTTCTTTCCCCCTCCTCATCATCCTCCTCTTGTTTTTGTTTTCATGCAATAGTTTACCTTGTATTTCATTCATGTGGATTGTGTTTTATACACTCTTTCCTGATCTAGTTTTAACTGTAGTCAGTCTGATTCCTGTACAATTTCTCATGTGAAGTTCCTATGTATAGTTACTGCTTGTGGTTGTTTTTTTTAGAAATTGTATTTGTAATGAAAAAAAAATCAAGAAATGTGTTTGTCAGTTCTGTATCCTTTCTTCATAACATAGCAATCTGTGTGCTGAGCAAGTTACTATGGAGGCTGGATTTTATGAAGAAGAATGTGGCCTTGCAGTTGGAAGAAGATCCATCCATCAACCATCTGCATAATGCAGATGATACAACCTTGCTTGCTGAAATCAAACATCAACCATCTGCATTTTGCAGATGAGACAACCTTGCCTGGAAGATTTGGAAAACTTGTTGGAGAAGATAAAAGATTACTGTCTTCAATATGATTACATCTTAACACCAAAACCCCACTGGGTCAATAGACAATATCATGGTCCTCCAGTAACAGTGGCAAAGTTTAACAGGGCAGCAAGTAATAAATGTTGGAGAGGATGTGGCAAGAAAGGAACTCTTATACATTGTTTGTGGGATTATAAAATGGCACAGCCATTCTGGAAGGCAGTTTGGTGCTTCCTCAAAAAGCTGAACATAGAAATGCCATATGGCCCAGCTATTCCACTGCTTGGAATATACCCTGCGAAAATGAGAATTGAGGCACAAATGGAGAATTGTACACCAATGTTCATAGCAGCATTATTCACAATTGCAAGAACCTGGAAACAGCCCAGATGTCCAACCACAATGAAATGGATTGAGAAACTATATTGTAAAACAGTATAGTCCAGTCACAGATTGGAGAAGTAACAAAACTGTTAGGATTGGTTTCTGGAACAGGAACCCTTGTGAAATTTTAATAAATACAGTCTGTAAGGAATGAGTTGTGTTTGTTTTTTTTGGTTTTTTTTTTTTTTTTAAATCAGTATAAACCATAATGAAGCTAGGTTACATTCATCATTTCACACTAGAACTTTGAAATCTGCTGTATATTTTACACTATAGCATATCTCAACACTCAATAGGAGTAGCCACATTTCAAATACTCAGTAGCAAAATGGCTATGAAATAGAATAACAAGAATTAATTTGTCATAAAAACTAGTTAGTCTTTTATCAGTCAAAAACAGAGAGGATCTAAATTCCATTAGTAAAACTCTGAGGGCATCACTATTTTTCCTAAGGTAGAAATCAATTTTTCCAGCATAGTGGAATTAAAAAAAGGAGTAATTTTTTTTTTTTCAAACAATACTGATGTGTGCCTGATCCAGGCCATAATCTTTGCAATTATTTGCTATGCTTCAGGAAGCTGGACAATGATTAGGGATGACAGAATGAGAATTGATGCCTTTGAGCTGTGGTGCTGGATAAGAGTATTGAATATACCATGGAATGCCAGGAGAACAAACGGGTTCATTCTAAAAAGGGTGCAATCAGGCTGCTCCTTGGAGACAAGGATTCTGAAGCTTCATCTGACATACTTTGGACATGTTGCAAGTAAGCACCAGTCAGTCCTTGGAGAGGGACATCATGTTTGGGAGGGTGGAGGGACAGTGCAAGAGAGAAAGACCTTCAATGTGATTGATTAATTCAGTGACTGGAGTAATTAGGTATGTCAGAGACAATAAGATTGGCACAGGATAGAGCTGGGTTAGGGCTATTGTACATAATGTCATTATGATTTGCAGGTGACTCAATGTAACATAACAACAATACCTGGAAAATATAAAATTAGACTCCCACTCCATTCTGAAAGTTGTTGTTAGTAAAGTTGTTGTTCTTGACACTAAGCATAACATGAAACTCTATGAGTTTCACTCAATGAAACTCTACCCAATCTTGTGCCATCCTTATCTTTGCTATGCTTAAATCTATTGCTGTAGTCACTGTGCTGATACATGAAAGTCCTTCTCTCTTTCATTGACCCTCTATTTTCCCTCACATGGTGATCTTCTCTCCAAGGATTACCCCCTTATGAACACATGCCATAGTATGTGTTCTCACATAACATCTTTTCACATGAGATAAAGTCTCTCTGGCTGCACTTTTTCCAGGATAGGTTTATTTTCTTTGTGATCTAGGAAATATTCATTTAATTATTTTAAGCAACATCACAATTCAAAGGCATCTATTCTTCCGTCTGCCTTATTCGTTGTCCACCTTTTAAATACATATGAAGCAACTGAAAATACCATTGTGTGGGCACACTTTAGTTTTTAAAGAGATATCCTTGTTCTTTAACACTTAGAGAGGTTCCTGACAGCAGATTTGCCCAGTGAAATATGTTGTTTGATTTATTGACTGTTTCTTCCATGGGTGGTGATCATGGATCCAAGTAAAATTAAATCATTAACAACTTCAATCTTTTCTACACGTATAATGCTGTTACCGATTAGTTAATTTCTGAGAATTTTCAATTTCTTTATGTTGAAATGTAATCCTTACTAAAGATAATAGTTTGATCTTCTTCAACAAGTGCTTTAAGTTCTCTTCACTTTCAGCAAGAAAGGTTCTGTTATCTGCACATTGCAGGTTATTGAGGAATCTTCCTCCAATTTTCATCCCACATCTTCTTTATATTAGGTAGCTTCTCAGATTATTTGTTCTGCAGCCATATTGAACAGGTATGGTAAAAGATTCAATCTCAACATGCAGCTTTTCTGATTTTAAATCATGCAGTTTCTCCCTGTTCTGTTCAAATGATTATTTGGTATAGATTTTATGTAATCATATCTAAGTGTTTTGGAATTCTTATTATTTTTCATGTTACACATAATTTATTCATAAAATGCCTATTGTCGACCTAATGACTCTTCAAAATCTAGAAAGGATTGGATAATTGGACTGCAACAGATGTCCTGGAAATCACTAGTTTCATATTTCCCATGTGGATATTAATCTAAAATAATCTCTAGACTATTCCCCTCTGTTTTATTTATCACTTTCATATTGAGGATATTTTTCTTCCTTCACTTTCTTAGTTCTAGAAAGAAGTAACATGACGTTTTTGCTCTATATTTTACTTAGTAACAAAATCAAACACCAAATCCAATGTCATGAAGACAACTAGGAGTTTTAGTGGAAGACAAATTAGAACTACCCACAGATTTTCCAAGTTAAATCTTTATATAATCATACTGCTTAATATTTCTCCCAGTGAGCAGGTGGTGAGTTCAAATTGCTTACCTTTTAATTCATAGCTTTACTCTTTAACCACTACATCACAAGGGCTTCTTTTACCTAGTACAGACCTCCCGCACTTTGGCTTTGTGGAATTCAGCTGCCACCAGCCATGCTTCATTATTTTAGCAAGTAAACCCTTTTTGTCATGTCTATGAAAGTACCATGAAAGTCAGATTTATTATATTGAATGGTTGGTACTCCAAAGTCAAAAGATAGAGTGCTTATACTTAGCTCTGATCACCAAAATTCTTACTATTCATGACACCTCGTCTTTGGCCAGAAATATAGAAGCTAGAGGGTACCTGGGATTGCAGGGACCAAAGGGAGCTCTGGTGGCTTAGTGGTAAGGAGTTGCGTTGCCACCCCAAAGGCATTCAGTTTGAATCCATCAGTTGTTCTGAGGGTGAAAGATGGGTGTTCTCTTCCCATGTGATTTATAATATCTTAAAACCCAAAGGACAGTCAGCTATGAGTTGGTCCCAACTTGAAGATACACAACAATGGTTGAGAAAGGGAGCTCTGGTGGCCCAGCCCATTGGGAATTGTGTGCTAAACCAAAGGCCATGCCTGTCTGCCAATTTGAATCCACAGGCAGCCAGAGAAGAAAGATGGGCAGTCTCCTTACCCTTTGAAATACAAGGAAGTGTCGTCTACTTCTGACTCAACCTCAATGAGTTTACAGCTGAGAAAGCATATCTTAGAGTGGTAGTGTTTGTAATGTTGTAGCAGGCTTCTTGTAGGCAAGGATGATGAAGCTTCATCTCACATATTTTGGGCATGTTACTAGGAGAAGTTATTTCTTGGAGAGAGACATCATGCTTTGGAAGGTGGAGGGGTGGCTAAAGAGAAAAAGACATTTAACCAGGTGGGCTGACACAGTGACTGCAGCAACTGGTTTGCATGTGTCAGAGATTATGAGGATGGCATGGGAATAGGACAGTGTTCAGATTGGTTGTTCATGGGATCATTATGAGTTGTACTCAACAGAACCTAAGAACAACAACAATAGCAGATATTTTGGAGAAAAGATTGAAGGTGTCAATGTTTTACTTCTACTTGGGTCCACAATCAATACCCAGAAAAGTTGTAGTCAAAAAATCAAAAGATATATTGCATTGAGTCAGCTGTCAAGGACTTCTTTATGCTAAATAGCTAGGATGTCAGCTTAAGCATTAAGATGTGCCTCTCCTAAAGTATAGTGTTTTCAATTGCTTTGAATGTTATACAGTCAATAAAGAAAACCAGGAGAAAACTTGTAACTTTGAATTGTGTTGGCAAAGACTATTGACTATACAACAACTGCCAAATGAATAAACCTATCTTGGATGAAGCGCAGTCAGCAATCTCCTCAGAAGTTAGGACGGTGAAACCTCATTTTATACACTTTGGACATTTTGCCAAGAGGGGCCAGTTCCGGGAAAAGAATATCATGCTTGGAAAGGTGGTGAGCCAGAGAAGAAGAGAAAGATTATCAACAAGCTGGATTGACCCAGTGACTGCAACAATGCGCTGAAGCTCAGTGAAATTTGTTGATGATGCAAGGATGGTGCAAAAGGTCTGTTTAGGTCAGTATCCAGTACAAGGTCGCATAAATTCTATGGTACCTAATAACATGAGAAAGAAAATCTTATAAAAATAATGAGAAATTAACTAGGTACTGCTATCTACACCAGAAGCATGAGTGGCATTATGGTCAAATGATCCATTGTGAATTGGCAGATTAGTGGTTTAAACTCATCTCAGTGGCAGTGCCACCCAAAGGTAATAAAGGAGGTCAGAATTGCTTCCACTGTGGAAAGCTGGGCCACTTCAGTAGACAGTGTCACAGATGAGAGCCACAGATAGGCAAGGGAGTAGAGAGGAAGCTCCCACTCACTTGCTTTAAGTGTGGCTCTGAAGGACACTTGGCCAAGGTGGCCTACATCAGGTCCTCATTGCTGACAGGACTGACAGGCCCCAGCTCCCAGCTGGAAACAAAGGAGGACGCTTCAATGATTTAGATCCAGAAGAGCCAAGGATGAGCATTAACATTACTGGTAAGTATATTCATTTTCTCCTGGACACAGAGCCTACTAATTGGTCCTAAAAGCCTTCTGAGGTCCCAGCTCTTCTCACTATCTCTTAGTTATTGGAATGGACAGAAAACCTCATAAGCAGTTCCTTACTTCACCTCTACCTTGCATGTGAACTTCCGAGTTGTAAAACAGCCCAGTGGTAGATGGAATTTGCTCCAGGACTTAAGAAGCATAAATGACATAGCTGAGCCTCTACATCTTGTGGTTCCTAACCTCTACACTATAATAGACAAAGTGCTAGTCTATAGGCCTTTTATTGTAAGAACCACCTTCCCTCTGTAACTTGATTTGTACCACTATTAGAACCTCTACTCAGAATATTATTGCTTGTTAATTTTTGACTCATGTACTTTTAACTTATTAGTTAAATTTGTGTCTTCTAGGTTGCAACACCTCCATGATACATCTTCAAGGATATGAACATGTATGGCTAAGCACAATTAATAACAGTGCATCTAAATTCCAAAATCAATCTCCATAATAGTCTATGTGTTTCCTACTGCCAAAGGGGCCCTTTAGAGTAGTGAGAGATCTTCACCCTGAAACCCACAGCGTTCCTTTTCAGCAGGAAGTAGCTAAGAGAATACGCCATCCCCTTTTCCTTATGACTCAGGGTGAAGTCTCTCTCAGGGAGGAGTGATAGGGAATGGCAAAGGGCACACTGACAAAGGAGATTAATCAGAACTGGCTTTGACAAGCACTGTGGCAACTGGACAATTAAAACAGACATTCGGGGCGGGGGAAGAAGAACGAACTGGGGAGGAGGGTAGAGAAAACAGTGCAACAATGAATGAATGAGAACCCAAAATCTCTGTAAATGTTCATTAAAACTAATAAAATTTAATAATAATAAAAAAAAATAAACTCACCTCAGTGGCATAAAAGACCTGGTGATCTGTTCCTGTAAACATTACAGCTTAGAGAACTTGCTAGGCAGTTCTCCACTGTCCTGTCGTATCATTAGCAATTGAAACCATCTCAGCAGTATGTAAGTAATGATATGGTAACCATTTATCTTAGAAAGAACTCTGAATCATGGTAACCCCATGCATTAAGGTAGATCTGTCCTCCAGAGTTTTCAATGGCTGATTTTCCAAAGAAGACTGACACTTTTTCTGAGGTACCTTAACTATTCAAACTTACTGTTAAGTGTAAACAAAAGCTCTAAGACTCCAAGGAGTCCAAATGAGTTATGTCCACAAGTTGAGAATTTTGCAGAATTGAAAAAGAGAAAGGTAGATGGAATCATTACAAAGGTTTTTCTGCTCCCTGAAATCACAATCTTGTTGTATTCCCAATACCCCTAGCAGTGCTTCACCCCTTTTAAAAATTATTATTATTTTAATGAAAATTTACAGAGACTTTGAATTTCCATTTATTCATTCATTATTTCACTTTTCTCCCTGTCCATCCCTCTTCACCCTAGTTCACTCTTCTCGTTGAAAAGTAAAAGAAAAATTCTTTCATTGTTATACAATCCCTACCCCCGAGACCACTCCACTACGCAGCTTTTGTTCTGGACTCCTGTCATGACAATAATACCTAATCACACATCCTTTTAAAACAGTTCTCTCTCATCTGTTTCAATGTAGTATACATTCTTTACCCCATCTTTCTTAGTCTCCTCCCAACCCTGATGTCAGTCCCATCTTACAATAGTGGCACCACACAGTATTTGTCCTTTTGTGACTGAGATCTTTCACTCAGCATACAGTAATTGGACCTGGCCAAATAAGTCCTTTTACAGCTCATAGGCCTCTGGTGAGTAGTCCATCAGTGGTCCCACTGCTAACCCCCAAGTGGGGCTTTTCTGACCTTTTGAATACAACAGTGACTCAATGAGAAAAAAAAAATGGGCAATCCCCTGCAGTGAGATTTGTTGTTTTTATGTGACGTTGAGTCGCTTGCGACTCATAGCAACCCTATGTACAACAGCCCTAAACTCTGCTCTGCCCTGATACATCCATCCCGATTACCCCAATCACTGAATCAATCCACCTCATAGAAGGCCTTCCTCTCCTGCACTGTCACTCCATCCTCCCAAGCGTTATGTCCCTCTCCTTAAAACATGACCAAAGTATGTCAGACGAAGCCTCAGAATTCTTGCCTCCAAGGAGCAGCCCGGTTTAACCGTCTCCATGCAGAACCTGTTTCTTAGCAGTCAATGGTACATTCAATACTCTTCTCCAGCACCACAACTCAGAGGCATCAATTCTCCTTCTATCCTCCTTAGTCATTGTCCAACTCTCTGATGCATAGCAAGTGATTACAAAAACCATGGCCTGTATTAGACGCACCTTAGTCTCGAGAACCATTGCTCTTTAGTACTTTGGTCTTTTAATTTCCTGGCTGCTATTGCCAAGAGTATTGACTGTGGAGCCAAGCAAACTAAAGCTTTAAACAATCTCAGTCTCTTCACCATCCATCCTGATGCTGCCAATTGGTCCAGTGGTGAGAATCTTTGTCTTCTTGACATTGAGCCTCAATCCATATTGAAGGCTGTAGTCCTTGACCCTCAGCAGCAAGCGCTTCAGGTCCTCTTCAGTTTCAGCAAGCAGAGTTGTGTCATCTGCATAATGCAGATTGTTGATAGATCTTCCACCAATCCTGATGTCGCATTTCTCCTCATAGAGCCCAGCCTCCCCGATGATCTGTTCTGCATACAGGTTGAAAAGGTATGGAGACTGGACACATCCCTGGCGTACACCCTTCCCAATTCTGAAACATGCAGTGTTTCCTTGCTCTGTTCTAACAGCTGCCTTTTGGTCCAAGAATAGAGGTTTCACATGAGCACGATTAAGTGGTCTGGGATTCCCATTCTTCTCAGAGTCAGCCACAGTTTATGATCCACACAGGCAAATGCCTTTGCAGACTCCAAAAAACCTGCTGGAAGATCAGTTATGTGTCGGTTCTGACTCAATGGTAATGCGTTTGAGTTTTGAGCGCATAGAGTAATAGGGTTTTACACAAGTCGTACACTATAAAATTACTTGTTCTCCCTATGTTTATGTTTATCTTAGATGGAGGTATTTTTCTTGCTTTTAAAGAGCAAAAGAATTACACACTGAGAGCAAGATATGATAGCTGTAGCAGTGACAAAAAAAAAACCAAACACAGCCACACAGCAAAAAAAACCTCAACCCAAGCTGCCGGAAACGACTTGTCCCAGACCAAACGTCATCCAGTGTCCATCGCGCAGGCGCAGGAAGGGGCGTGGTTGACTCAGACTAAAGAGAAAAATGATTTGCTGATTCCGGGGACCCGCCCCTTGCCTTGCGTGCTCCTTACGGAGTTAGTGATTTTCTCACAGCGCGCGCCAGCTTCTCCCGCGTTTCGTGGGCCAGATACAGGTTAGCTTTTGGTCTTGTGTGAGGTGTCACTCCCTCAGTTAATTACGATCATTGCGAAAGTTGAGCTTCTTTGACCGTAAGTTTGAGAGGTGAGGGGGTGGCAGGGTGTAGACACGTCAGGGCGCGTAATATACTGCTCCTAAAAATTACTCTTTTTGCTCCTGCCAACCTAAGGCGAAGCTCTTTGGCAGCTGTTGGGCCGAGAGCAGATGGAGTGAAGTTGAGGTTATTCGGAAGCGAGAGCCCAGGCCGGGGCGGGAGTGGCAGCCGCCGCGAGCGGCCGCTCATTGGTTGAGCAGGTTTTGGCGCGCTCTCCCTCAGCGTCCCTCATTGGCTGATTTGCGTTGTGGTGGGTGGGTTTCTGCGCCCGGGTCGGGACTGCCGCCCGCTAGCGGGTCTCCCGGAGGCGGCGCTGGCGGCCTCGGGGGCGTTTCCGATGCTGTTTACCGGTGCGGGTGGTTGAAGGAACTAAACCCGAGGTAACTGGCGGTGGGGCCCGGGCGGGCCGTTCTCCTCTCTCCAGTAAGGCGGTGCTCGGGGGAACCCACGAACTTGGCTTATAGACGCAGGTCGCTGATCCTGGGTCTCCCCTAGGACGGCTTGATTTTTCTTCAGTGTGGTTAGAATATTCACGGGAAAACCTTTGCCGGTGTTAACAGTTTCACAGACTCAGGTGGACGTTGACCACCTTTCTGCTGCACAAGCTTCACCCCGTTCGAGTTTTTAATGTAATGACTTAAGAGACAAGATACAAAATGCTGAGAGAATAGAAGGCAGAGTTGCTGATAGGATTGGGGTTAACGTGGCGGGTTAGACTCACTTTATCAGAGACGTTAGACTTTTTTATTCGTGCAAATCGGAAAACAAATCTTAATCTCTACTTACAACCCGCCTATATAACCATATTAGAAGTTACACGCAGTGTTTGTCCCTATGGTTCCCTGCCTTCTTGTCCTATTAAGTTACATTAAAAAAAAAAAAAAATTGGTTAAACCAGGAAACCAAGGCCCCTCCTGTCAAGCATTTTCAGAACCTATATTCCACCAGATTTCACAGCTGAAAAATTTATTGGGTAGAAACAGTCTTTCTCTTATGGAACCGCTAATGCATTCAAACTACTGACCTTTCAGTTAGTAGTGAAGCATGTACTATCCGAGAACAGAAAATATTGCCATGCTTCGGTATAGTAGGTTCTTACTAATACACAGTATCTTAATGTAAAATCAAATGGAAATTAACAATACATCATCACACATACTCTGTTTTTGTTTCCAAAACATTACTCTTTGCTTTATATGTGTGGATGTGCTTGGGCACAATGTAAAATGTTAAGTTTGAAGGCCACTACATAGAATAAAGGGGGCTCTGGTGCCCTAGTGCTGAGAAGCTGTTCTGCAATCCTGCTGCATCACAGGAGAAGAATGGGCAGTCTCTCCGGACAATTTCCTGCGTGGAAACTTTCTGGAAGATCAACTGTGTGTCAGTTTCAACTTGACAGCACAGAACATTTGTAGATAGAGGCATGACCACAAAAGAGATCTGTCAGGGAAGGTACAGACGTGACAAGTATTCTTGTGTTTGTTTTCCCCTTTCTGTCAGAATTTGCAGTACTATCTTAGCAACTGAACCTACTGATTTAATTTAGAGAAACAAACAGGTCTGTCCTGGAGAGGATGAAACCAGGTTGCTTCTTGGGGCCAAGGATTTTGAAACTCCATCTCACATACCTTGGGTTTGTTCTCAGGAGAGGCCAGTCCTTGGAGAAGGAAGCCATGCTTGGAAGGGTGGAGGAATAGCACAAAAACACCCTAGATAAGATGGGTTGACGTGTCAGAGATGGTGAAATTAACTCAGGATAGGGCAAGGTTTAGAGCTTATGTTCCTGGGATCACTGTTAGTTATAGTCGACTCATTCTTTCCTCTGTAAACATTTTCCCCTTCTTCCTCATTAATTTTCTATTCAGCACTTTCTTCCCCTTCTTCAAAAGCCGATTAAGTCCTGATGTATCAATTTCCCTTCTTCCTGATCTATGGATTGTAATTTGCCAGCTATACCATGTTTATATGCTACAATGTTGTTTATAGTCTTAAAAATATTTTAAAAAAACAAATAAAAGATAGTCATAAGTGCAGTTACTTATAACTTTAATTCATTGTAGATTGGAGACTCAGAATGACTATGTTTATATGTCAAAAAGTAACTTTATGCATTGATAGGGCTGAGTCTCAGAGCAGGAAGAAAAAGTAAGTAGTTCTATCACACAGTAGTATATTTGTTTATGATTATAAGTACTTTCAACAAAAAAGTCCAGACTACCCTCAAATGCAAACCACATTCTGTTTTTCAGTCATCAGCTGTATAATGAATCCCAATATGAAGCAGAAATGTGAAGGACTCCAAGAGAATATAAAGGTATGTGACTGAATCACTTTAATCTATTGTAGGAAGGATGTATTTTACAACTATTTTGACATAGGTTAGTCAACTTTAATCATGTTTATAATTTCCATATGTTGTTGTTATGTGCCGTCGAGTCGTTTGCGACTCATAGCGACCCTATGTACAATAGCCCTAAACCCTGCTCTATCCTGTGCCAATCGCACTGCCTCTGA
>NW_006399820.1:2695122-2697342 GCF_000299155.1 Elephantulus edwardii | reverse complement strand
TGCTATTCCAGTCACCCATTATTATCAATGCATCTTGATTGCATGTTCGATCTATCTCCGACTGTAAGAGTTGGTAGAAATCATCTATTCTTCTTTGGCTCTGGTTGTTGGTGCATATGTCTGAATGATAGTGGTATTCACTGGACTTCCTTGTAAGTGTATGGATATAATCCTATCACTCACGATGCTGTACTTCAAGATGGATTTAGAAATTACTTTCTTAACTATGAAGGCAACCCCATTTTTCCTCATCTTTTCATCTCCGGAGTAATATGACATATGTTCATCTGACTCGAAATGCCGCTTTGAGTTAATGCATTTTTGAGCTATAGTGACGGTCTTTAGAGAGTTGTGCTGCTAAACCAGAGACTGAGCCTCTCTGGTGGTTCAAATACACCAGCAGCTCTGAAGGAAAAAGACGGAGAGTCTCCTCCTGTGTAATTTATAGCCCCAGAAATCCAATGGAAAGTCTCTTTGTGTGTTGCATTTTTTGTCACTATGTGACCATAGGATGTTACAGGGTTAAGAGCTTGATTCCTAACTGAAAGGTTAGCAGTTCAAGCTTAGCAGCTATTCCCTAGGAGAAAGTTGTGACAGCCTGCTTCCATAATAACTTTTTCAGCCTAGGAAACCACATAGGGCTGTTCTATTCTTACTCATCTATAATATAGAAGGGAGCTCTGGTGGCCTAGTACACAGGGTGTTGTGCTGCTCACCTGAAAGCACTACCTTTCTGGCAGTTCAGATCCACCAACAACTCTAGGAGAAAGATTGGCAATCTGTTCTTATGTTTATAGCCCTCAAAAACCTGTGGGAAAGTTGAGTTGGACTTGATTCGTACTCACTGGTAATGAGTTGTTGAGTTGAGTATAAAGAAATTAGACTACAACTAGATCTATAAGAGTGATTTTTAATCTAAGATTCCTTGACAGAGGGTTCAGAGTCTCATTGTTTCCTTAAAAGGCTAAGAATCACCTGTATAAAAGGAACTTTGTGCCTCTAAAGAGTTTTATTCATATACACAGTTGGTTATATATTTTCTTTGTAAAGAAAATGATACTAATAATGGGTCTTTTTTTTTTAAGGGCTAGATGTTATAAAGCATTAACTTAAATGTACAAAAGTGAAATACTGATAATGGCCTTTTTAAAAAAAAAAAACCAATAACTTGACTTTGAGGGGTAATTTAAATAAAATAATAGCATCTCTTCAGGGTCCAAAGTTATATTGTCTTCTATTTGTCTGGAGGTTGTTGACTAATCTGTAATCTAAATTATATCTGAAATGTTGGTATAATATTTGTTCTCACCATAGCTGACATTTGTTCTTCAGTTCAATAGTGAGATAATAATCAACAGTAGAAACTTTACCGTGGGAAAGGTGAACTTTTGCCATGTGAAGTACAGTGTGGAATCAGTAACTTTCTCACGCTGGTATGGTATCATGTTCTTGCTAACCTTGTTTGAGTATTCACTATTGTTTACTATCCCATGGTGGCAGTCTAACTAATGATTTTTATAGAATTGAAGAGAACTTTCACATCAGGAAATAGGAAAATATTTACATATTACAGGGAAAGCAGTGTTTTTACCAAACCAATTGTTTTGGGCATTTTAGCATATTTTAATTATCCTTCAGACAGTGAACTTTAAATTATTTCCTAATGTATGAATTTGAAGCAAAATTTCTTTTTTTGCAGGTAATGATATATGGGGGGCTCTTTATTACATGTATAATATGTTATATGTAAAGTATTTTAATTCTATTTTTTGTGGATATATGTGACTGTGTTAGATAATGTTCACTATTTAAAAAACATTTTACATGAGTCCTGAATAGGGGAAGAAGTACTTTTCAGTATAAATTATTAATCTTTGTTCCTTCTTCCCTCTTTTATGGATTTCTGCCATAAATGTTATGTTTGGTTTTATTAAAGTAGGATACCTATGAATTCTAGTTTCAGTGTGGAAGAGCTTTCCAAGAGGGCTGTCTTGTATTAGAGTTTTACGTATGTTTTAAACTTTTAATTAGAGCTTAGAAATTTTATTTAAAATATGTTGTTGTTGTTGTTATGTGCCGTCGAGTCGCTTGTGACTTATAGCGACCCTGTGTACAACAGCCCTAAACTCTGCTCTGTCCTGTGCCAGTCGCACTGTCTCCGACACTCCCATCCCAATTATCCCAGTCACTGAATCAATCCACCTCATAGAGGGCCTTCCT
>NW_006399820.1:2679700-2694963 GCF_000299155.1 Elephantulus edwardii | reverse complement strand
TCTCAATACTCTTCTCCAGCACCACAGCTCAAAGGCATCAATTCTCCTTCTATCCTCCTTAGTCATTGTCCAACTGTCTGATGCGTAACAAGTGATTGCGAAGACCATAGCCTGTATCAGACGCACTTTAGTCGCCAGAGAGACTCCATTGCTCTTCAGTACTTTGGAGAGGTCCCTAACAGCAGACTTTCCCATGGCAATGCGCCTTTTCATTTCCTGGCTGTTGGTGCCAAGACTGTTGACTATGGAGCCAAGCAAACTAAAGCTGTGTACAATCTCAATCTCTTCACCATCCTAAATATAATTTATTGACAAAATGACTGTAACAGGAATATACAGGAAATTGGAGTAAGAAAGGTTATTTGTTTAAAGTATATTAAATTTATAGGGAAATAAGTACCCAGTTGATTAAGCTAATGTCTTTATTATCCATATGAAGAGGCTAGTCCTTAGAAAAGACATTATGTAGGACAAGATGGAGAGTCAGAAAAAAAGGGAGACTCTCATCAGTATGGACTGACACAGTGACTATAATAATGAGCTTGAGAATATCAGAGATGATGAGAGTGATGCAGGATAGGATATGGTTCACATCTTAAGTTCATGTGTGTTTGTGAGTAGTGATTTACTCAAGGACATATAACAAGGGCATTATAATATGATATACCAGGACAAAATGTTAGGTTTCTTAGTGTTTCTAAATTCTTTCTAATTTATAGAAGTAAGACTGTAATAATTCTCATAGAAACTCAATAACCATATAATGAATCTAACTTTCAGGATAGTCCTTTCCCAAGAAGAACTCTGAAGATGATTCAGCCTTCAGCTGCTGGATCTCTTGTTGGGAGAGAATGTGAGGTATGCATTTACTGTGTTAAAAAAGGGTGCACACAATAATGCCTCTGCATTAAAAATACACCAAAATTTTCTTGATTAGAGACACTAAATCATTGAAATTTGGGAATTTAAGGAGTTATAATTTCCCAAAGAGAGTAGTTTTTGTTTAATTTGGGAAGTTGAAAATTTATATGAATACTGGAATGGTATAATAAGTTACTTAATTATTATTTAAGTTAATGATATTTCAAGATTAGAATGATAAATTCTCTAATTTATCTCTCTGTGTAAGTGATGGAATGAGGCTGTCTAGACTTTGACAGGTTGAAACTGTTGCCTTTCTGTGGTACTGGAATATTTAAATATGGTAAAAATAATTTCAGCTAAACTTGAGATGTATTCTGTCAAAATAACTGCTACAACTAAAAATCTTAACTCAAAGTCAAGTAATTCAATGCCATAGAGTCAGGATTGACTCATATTTGACGCTCCAGTGGGTTTCCAAAGCCGTAAATCGCAGAGGAGGAGATTGCCCATCTTTCTCCTGTGGGAGCTGCAGATGGATTTGTATTGCCAGACTCTACAGAGTACAACTATTTTAAATTAGCTAACTTTGAAAAAAGGAGAGCTATAGAAGTTAAAAATTTGAGTGCTCATTTGTAATGTTCAAATACCCAACTTCCTTATTCGGTAAATCATAATAAATGAGATTGATCTATGCATTTTCATTACAGTTGGCCAAAGGCATATACAAAAGAAAACATGGAACTGGCCAATTAACATCTAAGACTTCCAGCCCTGGAGGTGTTAATGCCCCAGAATATAATGAAAATAAAAATCTTGGAGGAGTCAACCAGGAAGCATTTGATCTTATGGTTAAAGGTGTGTAAAATAACTTTTACCTTGAAGATTTTAAATGGAATTAAAGGCAAATACGTATTTGTTACACTGTCAGGAGTTCTAGCCACAGCATTTTTATATAGGTTCTTTGTTTATATCTTTTTTTGTGGTTATTATTGTTTGTATACACGTGAACATTTGTTGAGGTCCAAATGTAGATAAAATAGTAAAGAGCAGGATAGTTGTTAACATAGCAGCTCTGATTTGATTGCCTTTCAATTGTATAAGATGGAAATAGATTTTTCATTAGAAAAACGTTTAGAGGATGAATTTGAATAATAAATTTAAGTAATCCAAGAGAATATAAAGGAAGCCAATAGAGAAACCTAGTCAAAATAAAACCAGTAATGATAAAGGAGAGTTGGTCCTATAATAAATACTAGTTTTTAATAGAATGGCAGTAGAATGTTGTTATGAAATGGAATATTTCCACAGACTAAAAGTTTGACTACATGTTTGTTGTGGGGTTTTTTGTTTTGTTTTGTTTTGGGTTTTTTTGGGGGGGAGAGGGGGCACGGTAAAAGCTTAGAGATAAAAAGATACCTTTACAAGGTTAAAATTTGATAAACCAGAAACCAAACCCGCTGACATTGAGTTGATTATGACCCATAGCGACCCTTCTTCAGGTTTCTGGGGCTGTAAATCTTTGTGGGAAGAGACTGTTCATTTCCAATATTGTGGCAAGTTGATATCATTTTGGTGCTACAATGTAGGACCTATATTTGGGCGATAATCTTGGGAAGAAAAAAAAAAAAACAACCACCCCCCTTTGCTTTAATCTAATCATAGGAATAGGCAAATCCCAGTTTGAGGGCAGTCAGTTGATAAGTACTTTTCAAAAATACCAGTGTTCACCATCCAGATAAGTATATAACATATAAATACTTAAAGCAAATGTTGCATATTTTATCAGTTTAGGTGAAATTATGTTTATTGCAGTTGATTACAATTCCGAAAGACGGAAATCTTTAAAAAATAAAATACTGGAAAAACATTAAAAAATTGATTTGGTTTTAATCTTTTAAAATGGGTATGACTATGGATAGTATTGAGTAAGATTGGAAATAGTTTTTTTAATAGAAAAAAATTCCTTAAGTTTTATGGTAGCATAAAACATGTTTGCATATAAAACAATTTCTTTCAGAAAATCCATCCTCTCAGTATTGGAAAGAAGTAGCAGAACAACGAAGGAAGGCTCTCTATGAAACTCTTAAGGAAAATGAGAAAGTATGTGCTGAAAATAGCTGTGTCATTTTTTAAAATTCAGGATTATTTTCCTTGTATTGCTTATCATATCTGTTAGAGCAGTGTTAGATAGCTTTCATGTTGATGTAAGGAAAGTATAATTAGAATGACAACTTAATTACCAGAATTATTTCACAAAAAGAAGCCTACTGTGTAGGGATAAAAATTTCACCTGAAGCACAAACAGAGACTTGTACACCAGTGGTATTCAATGGTTGTTCACCATCACAAGAACATGGAAACAGTCCAGATGCCCAACCACAATGGTGTGGATTGAGAAATTATGGTATATTCACAAGATGGAATACTATGCAGCACTCAGGAGCAATGATTTTGTAAATTACTACCTAACAAGGGAGGGACTGGAGAATTAGTGAACTAACTCAGTCTCATAAAGACAAATACTATATAGGAACATTGTAGCATAAGTATGAGGATCCAAGGAGCGAGGGTGCTTAATCATAGGGTCACACAATTTGATGGGTGGAGGGAGGGTTGGGTAAAGGAAAGGGGAACGATCTGATCCAGTGTGAAAAACAGTGTATACAAACTTTATGAACTTTCTAAGTAAACCAGTATAAAATAAAAACATTATCAATGATATGGTTGGAGGCTTAAAGTTTAGTTCTCAGCGTAATCATGTTGATAGAATTCTGAATTTATTTATGTTATATAGCTTCATAAAGAAATTGAAGAGAAAGACAGTGAAATTGCTCGCTTGAAGAAAGAGAATAAAGAATTGGCAGAAGTAGCACAGCATGTACATTATATGGCAGAGCTGATTGAGGTAGGTATTTTTAACTAGTTAAAATTAAATTAATCTAATTAAAAGTTCATAATTTTTTTTTCTCTATGCTATAGAAGGAGTATTCTATCATTGTTTCAGCTCTGGAATCAGATTTCTGGGTTTAATTCATAGCTCCCTGCCTACCACCATTAAGTTAAGCAGACTGTTTCTCTTGTCAGACCTTTGTTTTCCTCTTCTCTGAAATGAAAATATTTTGTAGGCTTGTTAACTTGTAACACATGGGAAGATAACAGAAATGACTAGGGGATAGAAGGGGAAAATAACTACTTAGTATTTATTATTCTGAAGCAATATTTATTTTATTGTAAAAATAGAACAGTCAACTTCTGCTTGAAAAATAGAAGGCATGGAAAATTCTATTTTATGGTTAATACATTTCCAAGCAGCTTTTACTTTAATGCTAGTGTGACTTTATTATCATTTCTCAAATTGTTAATTGGTGTACTAAATAATTTGGTGGTTTATTTTTTTTTCCATTTTTGAAATTAAAAATGTATTCATTAAAATTTGCCTGATGACTTAAGTTTTCACTTAGCAATAATGTGGAAACTTTCCTAAATGACCATAAAAAATTTGGTTCACAGTCCATTGGACATTAAAAACCTGGTCCTTCACTACAGATATATGGAAATGTACCGATTGAAATTGCATCCTGAAAGCCTTATAGTACTTTTAAAAAATGAACACATTTTAAATATTGACTTTGCTGAAATGTGATGGACTATAGTAAAACTTTGATGTAGCTCTTGACTATCAGTGTGAGTGTTGCAAAAGAGCCACATTAGAACATTGAAGGCCAATAATATTAGTATGCTAAAATGGACTTAGGATTTAAAGTTTTACCTTAATAATAAATGTACTTAATAATAAATAATAAATTATTGCTTTATTTTAAAAGAGACTGAAGAATGAACCTCTGGGTAACTGTGAATCATCGAGCAGTCAGGAATTTGAGTCGGAAGAGGAAACTGATGAAGATTCAGAAGTGGAAGACTCCGATATTAGCACAAGTGCTGAAGAAATTGTATCTTCCTCTACAGATTCAAAACCATGTACATGAAATTGTTTAACATTTGATTCTTGACAAATACACTGCCAAAGTTTACCTCCATTATAGTTCTTTGTAACAGAGTAAATAATCAGACTGACTTGTTTGAATCCTGAGACTGTTGTTGTATTAAAATATAAATATTACCTATTTTTCATCTTATTTTTATGTAAATAATATTTTCTCAAGCATCTAGCATAATTTAAGTATATGATAAATAAATAAACTTTATTCTTAGCAAGAAGCATTGAGTGTATCTTGATATGTGGGAAGCTGAATATCAAATTTAATATTAATAAACTAAATGCTATATCAGGATATGAGGGAGGCTTAATACAAGCTAGAATTCACCCTGTGGCACTAAGGCATTCCCTAAGAGTCATCATTGTTCTTTGTATTTACTGAATCCCTCCCTGAGATAAGCATAAGGTAAACAATAGAAAGGAACTTGGCCTTATCTGCAAAAGACTTCCCCATGATCCCTTGTTTTTTATTTGTACTCCTTTATGATTTTCCTTTGTTTACCTTCCTTATGATTCTCAATAAATACCCAGAGAGACATGGCTTGAGGCCTTCAGTCAAGGAAACTGCTGGCCCATAACAACAACATTCTATCTCATTCCTGGTAGTCTGTCTCATTATTAATAATTATAAAAATACTTTACCCTTGGTCTACAACATTGATAGAGTATAGTGTGTCTATAGAAAAAACTTCATTTTTTGTGTGCTTTAATCCCAAAGGCAAGCAATTTTAATCCACCAGCTGCTCTGTGGGAGAAAGGTGGACAGTCTCTTCCCATGTAATTTCCTGCTTCTGAAAACCCACTGGGGGTCAGCTATGAGTCAACTCAATGCCATACAACAACTACTAACTTAGGGGAAAATGAACAGTCTGCTGTTTAGACTGAGATGATTGACTTTTTCATTTCCAAAGCTGCTTTCATCTCACACTCATTAAAGTTGGAAATAGTATTGATTTCCAGACTTGATTCTGATACTATTCTTACTGAGTAGTTTTTGGGATAGAGCGTGAGAATATCTTTTTCTGAAGTCCCTTACGTGGATCTCATTAACCAGGTAAAGGTTTGAGTGGCTAAAATGATCATACTTTTTTCAGGAGTTTAAAATGATGGGTGATAATCTTTTGTAAAACCAAAGGAGGTGGCTGGTAAAACTAAGAGATGCAGAGATAGTTGAGGGTTTTAAAGCTTTCTGTATTCTCACACATTCAACAACCTGTATATCTGCAAAATAAATGAGTGTGGGTGGTTTTCATTGCAGTTCTGTTGAAACCAATTTATAGCTTACCCTTCAGTGGGTTTTCAGCAACTGTAAATTGCACAGGAGATTACCTTTTCCTTCAATGGGGCAGATTGTGGATTCAAATCAAGCACTTGGGATTGGCAGTGCAACTACCTACCCACTAGGCCACCAAAGTTCCCTAAGAAATGATAGGGTAAGATTAAAGGTAGAAAAAGATGACATAGAAATTGAAAAACATACAGCAAATACAATCGGTTGAATAAATCTGTAAGCAGCAGGAAGGTATGCCGTGGATTAAATTGTGTCTCCAAAAATTACATATATAATGTGAGAAATACTTAATGACTCTCATGAACTGGTAAGCCTGATTAAAGGTGGAATTAGAATGCAATACCACTTAACCATAACCCTGATCTGAAGTATTAGAAGTTTCCCTTGCATGTGGCCTGGAAAACCAGTGGTTTCACAAGTTACTCTCACTCATTAATTTTTCCTAGCTGGTCTTCAGTGGGTTTTTGGAAGCTGTAAATTACATGGGAGGATATTTCCCATCTTTCTCCCAGTGAGAACCTGGTGAGTGGTGCAACTTTCTACTGACTTGGAAGTAAGTTTAACCAGAGTGCATATTAAAGGTAGGGATAGTGAGACTTCATCTCACTTACTTTGGGCATATTTTCAGGAGGAATCAGTACTGAGAGAAATTAATGCTGGGAAAGGTAGAGAGGATTGGTGAAAGAGGACGATCTCAATGAGATAGGTTAATGTGACTACCAGTAATGGATTTGAACATGACAGATTGTGAGGATAGAGTAAAATACAGATCTGATGTTCATAGGATCATTATGAATCATAGTCGACCTGACACCTAAATGCAGCAGTTAGAAAAACAAATAGGTATGTATTTTTTAGGCACTTTCTCGTAAGTGTTATAGTTTGTAATAAAAACTTTTAATAGGTCTGGTTAAACACTTCAAGTACAGGTATTACATAAAAATTACTAATTTCTGTAATCAAACCTACTCAAGTAAAACCTTACATATTTGTAACTGCATTACCCATGTACAGATGGATTGACAACGGTGACTGCTGCAACAGGCTCTTGTGTGTCAGAAAGTGTGAGGATGACAGATCTTTTGTTCATAGGGTCGCTATAAATATATTTTACTTGATGGCACCTAACAACAGCAATCTCTGTACAAATGGAAAAAAAAATTAGTTTAACATTTCTAGACTAATATGGCTATTAATTTCTGTACAATGACAACTCTACACAATACAACTGGGATACTTTTTCCAAAGTTGACAGCACAATTTTCCAAAAATTCCAACTTTGTGTGTGTGTGTACATACATATACGCTAGGTTCTGGAGTCATCAGAGACATCCAGCACATTCCACTTTACATATACTCCTAACAGATAAACTTAGAAGAGTAAAATTCTGTGAAAATGCAAGAGCCTCACTTTTAGACTATCTGTGATGTCTGAACACATGACATTCTCTTCACGTAGGTTTGTGTCCATGATCACTGAGTGTCATTAACACTGGCCAGAAATTGTTCATTGCCTTGAACTTCCACTTGGTCCTGTGTGTAGGAAGATCACACTGTGGGCAGAGGCAAGACTCCAGTAAAAGGGCAACTGGGAGTCCTGCATGGAAATAGTTGGGTCTGAATGAGTATGGTTAGGTCCCTGAGTGTTGCAAATGTTAGCATACTTTCTTCTAATGGAAAGGTTGGAGGTTAAAATCCATGCAGAGGGGTCTTGGAAGAAAGACCTGGTGGTCTACTTCGGAAAAATCTATCACTGAATATCCTATAGAGCCCAGTTCTACTCTGACAAACCTAAAGATGTCATGTCTCAGAACCGACTAATGGCAGTGGGTTTGTTTGTTTCTTTTTTAAAAAAAAACAGAAGTCATTGGTGGTAAGTTGGAACCAACTCGTCACTGACCCTCTAGTGGGTTTTTGGAAGAATATAAATTGCACGAGAGGATGCTGTCCATCGTTCTCCCGGGGCGTGGATGGCCAGAGACATTGCCTTTGGGTTAATATCACAACTCCCCACAGATTATGCCACCCACCACAGCTTGCTTGAATGGATATGCGTGGGATAATAGTGCCTAATAATGTAAGCAATGTCAGGCTGGAGACTAAGGTGTGCCTGATCTGGGTTATAGTCTTCGCAATTACGTGCTATGCATCAGAGAGTTGGACAGTGAATAGGGTTTATAGAAAGAGAATTGATGCCTTTGAGCTTTGGTGCTGGAGAAGAGTGTTGAATATACCATGGACTGCTAGGAGAACAAACAGGTTTGTCCTGGAGAAGGTGAAGCCGGAATGCTCCTTGGAGTCAAGGATTCTGAAGCTATGTCTAACATACTTTGGGCATGTTGCAAGGAGGGACTGGTCCTTGGAGAGGGACATCATGCTTGGCAGAGTGGAGGGGCGGCAAAGGAGAGAAAGACCTTCGATGAGATGGATCGATTTTGTGACTGGAGCAGTGGGAATAAGTGTGCTTGAGATGGCTAGGTTGGCACACGATAGATGAGCATTTAGAGCTCTTGGACATAGGGTCGCTATGAGTCGCAAGTGACTCGATGGCACATAACAACAACAACAATGTAAGCGGTAACTATGAAATGGGTTAGGAGTTGACATTTCTAGGTGTCCTGGCTCAGTTATTTTAATACACCATCCTCACCCATTCACCATCACTCCTAGCAGGTATTTTACATAGATACTGCATCTTCTAGATGCACTACTATTTCATTAACTTAAGTTCTTTGAGGTTGTTTCAAATAGAAATGCTTTTCAGAAATTTGATTATTAGTAGAAAGTGTATGAAAATTGATAAAGAACTCTTCAACTATATAATAGAACACACTGATGAATAACATATCAGACTTTTATTATTATTTACTGCAGTTTCCCAGAATAGAATAAGGGTACTGTCAGCAGAAGCATATCAGTGGGTTTAGAGAAATTAAATCCTGTGAAAACCAACAAGGAAATAGAGCACCTCTGCAAAATTCTCAGGCCATCCAGACCAATTCTCAACAGCCAATACCTGCAGTTGATATTTGAGGAAGTAAAAATTTTTAAGTTCCTTCATGCAAAACAAGTTATTGCAGGTCATGGCAGAGAGGGTGTAACACGTCCAAAATTTAACAAGGAGGCGGCTGTTTCTTTCACTTTTCTCAGGAACTTCATGTGGCTCCTCAAGAAAACCAACCAGAAGAGGAATAAAATGCAAGTGTTTGGCTTTTCTCTGATTGATAGGGTTTAAGTAGCACCAGCATGCCACACTTTGGAGCAGCAGAATCTTTACTTTTGGTGTCATCACACAGTTTTCCAGCAGGTCATGTACTTCTTTCATGTACTCAGTTGCAAATTTCCCAGCAGCTGGTCCTCCTGTAAAATAAGAATTTCTATAAGTGGTTGGTATGGTTATCCTTGACAATATATCTAATTATTAAATATAAACTTTCTTATTGATGGCTTTTTTGGAATGCTCGTATGTTAGGCTCTTATATCTGTTACCAGGTGAGACTTGGGGTACTTGGAATTTTCCAGTCTTTCTCCGCATTATCATATGATGCTGTAAAGACTAACTAGAAGGTGTATTTTGAAGGAGGAGTATATAAAATAGAATCCCAGGGTGGTTGCTAATGGGAAGATTCAAGTTCACCTAGAGGTGTCTCAGGAAAAGGCCTGATAATCTGACTCATTGCCATTGAGTTGGAACTAACTCATAGCTGACCCTCCAGTGGATATTTGCTGTAAATTGTTGGAAAGGAGATTGGTCTTCTTTCTTCTGGAGAGCAGTTGTTAGATTGAAACCACTTGCCTTTGTGTTGGCTGTGCAATTCCATACCCACTGAGCCACCAGAGTTATTCCCAAAATAAACAGCTATTGAAAATCCTGTGGAGCAATTGTACTCATTCTCACTTGTGTTCATCCCAACACGAGTTGGGATTGATTCAATGACAAATTTTTCTTAATTTATAAAATCCTATAAGGTCACATCCTGCTAGTGACTTCTCACGGATTCCTTTGATTAGGCACTGCGCTTATTGTCTTTGAGTCAGAACTTATAGCTGACCCTCCGCTGGGTCTTCAGAGACTTGACACAGAAGAGATTGCTCATTTTTCTCCATGGAGCAGCTGGTGGATTTGAAAGACCAGAAAGGTGCTGCCTTTGGGTTAGCAGCACAACTTTCTACCAACTATGTCAGAGAGAGTGGAAATTGGCCTAGCAAGTCAGCTTTGTGATGATCTCCTTCCTGATTCTCTATCTTTATTGCTTGGAAGAAACAAGACAACCATTAGATCAAACAAGAGCAAGCCAAAGACTGAGAGGCACAGAATGTTAACTGGCGAAGAGTCTCTTGCCTAACTTTTCTACAGATCTGTGACCAACTTGACCTTAAAAAGATTTTCTCTGTCCACTGACTCCTTAGCTTGATCCTAGACTCTATCAGCATCAATCTGAATTCCTGTTCCTTCTAATTTGAATGAAGCTCCCACTTCCAACAAAGTACAAGCCAGAAGGCACTGGATAAAGAGTGTTTAGGTTATAAAGAGCGCTTGGCATAGTTAACCAGACTCCAGTCGTTGGAGAGTTGATTCTGTTGCATTTCTCTTGTGCTGCCACACCTAGATGAATGCAAAAATATTCTATGCAGCAATAAAACTTTAGCTGAAACTTGGTCAAAGTCATTCCTAAGGCTTTGCAAAAAAAAAAAAAATAATTTTTTTAAAACATCAAACTAAAGGGTTCTGGTTCTTTGATAATTTAGCTAGCACTGTTCCTGAATGATGAATAAATATAGGGAAAGAATCTCCCCATGAATAAAGTATCATTTTGCATTCATTCTCTTGGCAGTAGCACCTGAGCTCTCTGTATCTTGTATCTCTCTCCACCCCCAACTCTGATAGTGTTCCTCAACCATTTTGTCATCAAAAAATCCCTTTTACTATATTCTCTCATGGAAATCCTTCTTTGAAACATTTCATCTATCAAATGAAACAAAAGAAAAAACCTCCTTGAAGCCACTTGCTGTTTTAAGTCAGTTCTGACTCATAATGACCCCATGCATGTCAGAGTAGAACTGATGTCCTGCAACATTTTCAATGTCTGTGATCTTTCAGATGTGCATTGCCCAGCCCTTCTTTTGAGCTGCCTTTTTCTGGATATTAACCACCAACCTTTTGGTTAGTAGCCAAAAGCTTAACCATTTGTGTCACTCAGGGACTGTGTCAAACTACATCTGAATAATTGTTACTTTTTTAAAAAAATATAATAATTTTGTAGCTGTGGTTTGAGTTAATTAGATGTACTGTTGAGAAAGATATATCAAATTTCACAGTATCTTGAGAAGTGTCTTATAAAAAAGGTAGAATGAATTTAGATTTGACAATCATGAGAACAGTGTGTGTTTAAGATGATTTATCATTTAATTTTCTAATCAAGTACATAATAATAGTATATTTTACAAATGTAACACATTGGTTTTCCTGGTAAGTGCCCTTAAAACATTAAATTCTTTTTTAAGAAAAATTTTATTTTGTATTTTATTTCTTCAATTACCCATTCATGTTCATCAAGGTCGTAGTGAATTTCCAAATGTTTGAGTATTTTTCTCCTTTATCCTCTTGTTATTGATTTCTAATTTTGTAGCATTGTGGTCTGAGAAATTGCTTTCTATTATTTCTACATTTTAAATTTTTTTATTTTTTATTTTTTTATATTTAAATAGCATTCAGTTTATTACAAATATTTAGTATTGGCTTCCCATATTTCCCCTCTTTTGTTTATATCACAATTATGTTATCATCTAGGTGAAACATTAAATTCTTATTAATTATTCTAGTGGCATTATCATAGCCAGTGAGCTCTTTCCAAGGTGTGATTATTACTAATTGAAAATTGGAATTGATTGAAAATTGTTTTCTGAGTTTAAAAAAAAAATCTTACAAGGTAAAAAAAAGAAAATACTTTTAGTCTGGGTAAAATTATCCCTAGATTGGAGTTGTATTAACTAAATATGTTGTTATGTACTATCAAGTAAAAAACAGCTAACAGCTGACCCTCCAGTGGATATTCAGAGGTAGTAAATTGCATAGCAGATTGCCCATCTTTCTTCTGCAGAGCAGCTGATAGATTTGAACTATGTGCCTTTGACTTGTCAGTGTAACTCCTTGCCACTAAACTACCAGAGAGCCCTTTAGCTAAGTATGTTGTTAAATGCTGTCAAGTTGAGTATGACTCCTAGCCACCCTATGAACAAAAGGCCTGAACTCTATTCTATAACCCTATTTAAGGAAGGCCTGGTGATCTAGTTCTGAAAACCAGATAGGAAAACCTGTAGTTCATCATCGTTCTCTGTATCCGTGGAGTTTCCAGAGGCATGTGCTTTGGGAAGTGGATGCCACTCCTGCTTCCAAGCCTGAATCAATCTGGGAGCTCCACCAAACACTGTCTTACCATGGGTAACCATTATGGTGTTTGTCACACCTATGGCACAGTGTTCAGCATCACAGCAACCCAAGTTACAGCAGATAGACTACTGCTGTACCACTTAAAAGAATGTTCATCCCAAAATCAATAAACACCTACCAGCTTTTTTAAAAACAGGGATGCCCACCAAAGGCTGGTTTACTATAAACCAGAGACACCCCTACCCCCCAGCCTATAGCTCGTTGTTAGCTAGATCTGGCAAGTCCAATCATCTGACACCTGCTTGTGCACAAATAAAGAGCCAAAAAATAACTAAGTATAGATCTTTATTTTACGGTAATGAGAACTATGATTATGTTTGTGTGTGTATATATACAGCCACAGATATGTTGTTGTGTACTGTAGAGTTGGAACCAATCCATAGTGACCCACCACTCCAGAGTGTTTTCAGTCAATTAGTCACAGGGGAGGAGCTTGCCCATCCTCTGTAGAGCAGCTGGTGGATTTAAACCATGTGTGTGTGTGTGTGTGTGTAAAAATATATATATATTTAAAATTTTTATTTTTTAGAGTTTCCAGTCATTATTTGTTGCACTTTTCTCCCTACCCACCCCCTCCCCCCAATTCACTCTTCTCCTTGAAAAGAAAAACTCTTTCATTTTTATGCAATGCCCCCCACCCAAGTCCACTCCACTATGGAGCCTTTACTCTGAACTTCTATAATGACAAGAATACCCATTCATATATCTTTTAAATAGTTCTCTCCCTCATCTGTTTTAATATATACTATATATGTTGTATATACAGTATATATACTTGAATATATACTGTGAATGTATATATGTATACTGTGAATGTACTTAAATATATACTATGAATGTTATCGCATATATACTATGAATATATAATAAGCTTTGAATATATACTATGAATACTACTCTGAATATTTACTATGCATATTGTTGTTGGGTGTCATCAACTTTATGAACAGATCTGAACCTTGCCCTATCTTGCACCATCCTTATGATTGCTGATATACTTGAGCCCATTGTTCAGTCTTATACTACGTATTATATGACATATATCTTTAAAAATAATAAAATGGGGGGAACCCATTTCATCAGTAATTTATTTAATGGATGTTTTCTTTTAAAATTTGAACCCCTTAAGGAGAAAATAAGTATCTTTTGTGGTGCAAGGATAAAGAACTAACGATTTAAACCAAAGAAAGATTGTAAGAATTTTAAAACTACAGTCATGAAAATTATTAAATTACAGTGTTATTAACAAGGAAAAGGATTTTGAAACAATTGTTTTGAAACACTGTTTGAACTGGTACCTGTGAAGGCCAATAATCCAATTCTGTAGGCAGCTTGAGCTCTCTTCTCCAGGGCCAAAGACTTATTTCTCAACATATGACCTAACACCAAAATTTTTCCTTTGTGAAAAATACTGTCAGCTGAAGAAATATGTTCTTCTTCCTCTGTAACAAAAAAATCCTTAACATAGAGTTTATAGATTTTCTGGATACCCTGATATAGCTGCACAAGGTAATTATAAAGCCGAATCCTAACTCGTTTCCACAACCCATGTTTCTTAGTCATTGTGTGAAAGGGCCTTTGGTACTTAAACTGCAACACTAGTGGTAAAGTGATTTCATAGTCGAGAACTCTGGAATGCATCCCTTAGCAACACTAGAATGGTGGGTCAGTGGTAAGGTTCTTAACTAACATACAGGAGATATGGGTTTGATTTCTACCAATACTCTTGTCTGTAAGTGGAGGCTTGTGTGTTTTTATAATGTTGAACTTGCTTCAGTGAAGTGTCCAGACTAAGATCAATGTGGAAAAAAGGGGCTGATGATCTGCTTCTGAAAACCAGACAGGAAAGTCCTCTAGATCACATGGTCTGACTCATATTCATTCTCTATGTAGATATCTTTATTTGGATGCCTAAGAGGCTTCTGAAACTGAACATATACAATACAGGATTATTATCCTTTCTTTAGTCTATTGCTTCATAGCTTTAGCATCCCATTCTTCTGTTTGCTTAGGTTAAAAAAATTTTATCCTTTCCATATCTCTGTCTCATTTCCCATATTCAATCTATCAGGAAATCTTAATGATTCTACTTTTAAAATATATCCAAAACTTGACATTTTCTATAAAAAGAAAAATTCCACAACAAAAACACAACCTACCAGTCACATCATATTTCTACATATGTACTTGTATATATGCTGTAAGTAGATACATCTAGAGCCAATGAGGTGAAATGATGACAACTTCTTTTTTTAAAAAAAAGATTATTTTATTAATTTTAATGAACATTTACAGAGATTTTGGGTTTCCATTCATTCATTGTTGAGCTATTTTGTCTACTCTCCTCCCAAGTTCGTTCCTCTCTTTTTTTTCTCCCTTGAAAGTCTATTTTAATTGTCCAATTGCTACAGTGCTTGTGAAAACCAGTTCTGATTAATCTCCTTTGTCAGTGTGTCCTTTGCCGTTCCCTATCACTCCTCCCTGAGAGAGATTTCACCCTGATTCATTAGGAAAAGGGGACAGCGTATTCTCTTAGCTACTTCTTGCTAGGTTTCAGGGTGAAGATCTTCTCTCACTACTCTAAAGGGCCCCTTTGGCAATAGGAAACACGTAGACTATTGTGGAGATTGATTTTGGAATTTAGATGCACTGCTATCAAT
>NW_006399820.1:2658746-2663855 GCF_000299155.1 Elephantulus edwardii | reverse complement strand
TAAGGAGCGCAGGTCTTGGACACTACCACCAAGAGGTGAGGGCGGGGCTTGGGCGCTGCTGGTCTGGGGTCACACAGGTGCAGGCTACAGGGGGGTCACACAGTGGCGGGTAGTCTTCGCTCCTCTGGGTTCCGTGGTGGATGGCTGACTATTGCTCTTCCTGGGTCTCTTCCCGGTCCGTCTGGCAGTGGAACTCCGTCTCTGGAGGCGGAACTCCGTCTCTGGAAGTGGAACTCCGTCTCTGGCGCTAAAGCACAATTTCTAACCACTAGACCAGAAACCTAGACCTAGACTAGAGGTTATTGTGTGAACTGAGCAAGGGAACACTACATTGTTTGAAATTAAGAAAGGTGTGTGTCAGGGCTGTATCCTTTCTCTATACCCATTCAATCTGTGCTGAGCAAATTATTTAAAATGCTGGACTCTAGGAGGAGGAATATTGCATCAGGGTTGAAAGAAGACTCCTCAGTAACCTTAATTATGCAGATGATGTAACCTTGCTTGCTATAAGTGAGGAAGACTTGAAGAATTTGTTGCAGAAGATAAAATATATCTTCAATATGGATTACATTTCAACATCAAGAAATCAACAGGTTAAACAAAATATATTATTAACTCCTTTCCCCCTTTCCATAAAAGTCTTCTTTATTTGTTTTTTTTAAATCTTATTTATTTTTGTACAATCAGTCCCATGCATTGTGTTTTATAAAATGAATCACCATTGTACCATGCCAATTATTATCCTGTCTTTTCAGGTCCCCGTTGCATATTTCCCCATTTCCTTTACCCCCTCTCCCACGCACCAACTTGTGGAACCCTGTGGTTTCACCCCTACCCATCCTTTCCCCCTTGGGCCCCCATACAAAATCAAAATTAATGTGAATGGACCCAATCAAAAGAAAACGAGTAGCAGAATGGATTAAGAAACAAAGCACATCAATATGTTGTCTGTAAGATACACATCTAAGAAACAAAGAGAAAGACTCAAAGGCTGGAAAAAATATATAGCAAATGGCATCTACAATAAAGCAGGAGTGGCAAAACTAATTTCTGATAAAATGGATGTCAGCATGAAAAACAAATAAGAGATAAGGAAGGGAACTATATAATGATTAAAGGCACAGTAGATAAAAAAGACATAATCTTGGTCAATATCTATGTACCAAATGATAGACCAGCAAAATACATAAAGCAACTATTAACAGAACTAAAGAAAGAGATAGACATCACTACGATAGTAGTAGGAGACTCTAGCATGCCATTGTTACCAAAGGATGGGTCAACGTAAAAGAAACTTAATAAAGATGCAGAAGATCTAAACTATACATTCAGCCAAATTGACCTTGTGGGTGGATTCCAAGTTCCTGCATCCAACTAAATCTCAATCCACTTTCTTCTCAAGTGCACATGGTACATTCTTTTTACTTTTAAATATATAATTTCTAGAAAAATTCTTAACACAAAGTGTGATCTTGCCTCACGGCCTTTGCACCTGTTGTTATTGATACCTAGAATGTTCTTCCTGTAGGTTCATATTATAGTTCATCCTATGAGCTCATTCAGTCCTCAAATCTCATTTTCTCAATGAGACCTTCTCTGACAGCTTTAAACTTGTGATATGTGCCTTTACCATTCTTCTAAACTTGTGCACACAGTAATTCATTGCTCTGCACAATACTCCCTGCCTCTATTAAATACATACAACCTCCATATTAAATACATACAACCTCCCACCAGAATATAAGCTTCTTGTAAATAAAACAATATAAAATAAAAACTTTCTTTAAAAAGAAAAATAAAGAATATAAGCTCCTTGTTGTTATAACCAATTCAGATCCAGTGAATTTTCACAGACAGTAGAATCTCTTGAGTGGAGATTACCTATCTTTCTCCCATGGATCAGCTGGTAGATTTGAACAGCACACTTTTGGGCTGGTAATATAGCTCCTACCACTAGTCCACCAGAGCTACCTAGAATGTCAGCTTGTTGTTGTTGTTATGTGCCACTAAGTCACTTGTGATCATAGTGGCGCTATGCACAAAAGCCCTAAACCCTGCTCTATCCTGTGCCAACATCACTGTCCCTGACACACCTACACCCATTACTCCAATCACTGAATGGATCCATCTCATCGAGGGTCTTTGTCTCCTGAGTCATCCCTCCACTCTCCCAAACATGATGTCCCTCTCCAAAGACTGGTCCCTCCTTGCAACATGCCCAAAATATGTCAGATGAAGCTTCAGAATCCTTGCTTCCAAGGATTCACCCTCTCCATGGCAAATTTTTTTTGTTCTAGCAGTCCATAGCTCTCCAATGTATAACATGCTCAAAAACTCATTGTCATTGAGTTGGAATGAACCTATAGCTGACTCTCTATTGGATTTTTAGTTGTTCATTTGTCTTGCTTTTCCCCCAAGAATTATTAATGTTATTTTATTTGCAAGATAAATACAATACAGGGATGATGTTCACAAAGAGCTGTGTGTAACATTATATAAATCTGCTACATTCTGGGGAGCTCTGGTGGCCTAGTGGCAAGAAGCTGCACTGCAATCCCAGAGGAACACGGTTCGAATCCACCAGAGGCTCTGCCGGAGAAGGAGGCGCAATATCCTCCTGTACCGGTCAGATCTGATTTGATGGTACACGCACACAAAATAAAAAAAATTTTAAAAAAAAATCTGCTACATTCTACAGAAGAGGTACAGACGTAAACAAGGAAGAGAAACTAAAAAGGTGTCTAAATTCAAAGTACTGAGTTCTCTTAAGAGAGGTCTTTTTCTATGTCTCTTGCCTGTAGGAATTTCCTATCACAGGAACGTGAGTCTTTCTTGGTGGTATTAAAGCCTTCCTTTTCCTGCTTGCTTCACTCTCCTTTTAGCTTTTGTAAAGCAAAAGGTCATGAAGGCCACAGCCCAAGGAAACTCTCTTTACATCTGATCAGAGCTGTGACCCACCATGATCACTTTACAGCTGATCGGTTGATTATATCAGATTATATCCTAGAGGATGATTATATCATCACATATTTATCTGTAATTCTGTCTCACTAAAGTAATTGGGGTTTTTTAAACCATAGAATCAGACCGAACCCACAGTTGACCTCCAGTGGGTTTTCAGAGGCAAGTTAATTGCACAGGAGATTTGCCCATCTTTCTATGAGGAGATGTTGGCCTCAAACTGTGTGTCTTCGGTATTGCAGTGCTGCTTTTTGTTACTAGGCCACAAAACCTCCCTCACTAAAGCAAAAGAGGTTAAGATTTATAACACATAGAATTATTATATAACATCTTGGGAATCATGGCTTGTTTTTGTTGTTAACCCTTAAATCGTCTGCAACTCGTAGTGAACCTATGTACAACAGCTCTGAGGCCTGCCTGCCCTGTCCTGAGCCAGTCTCACTGATTCCAATACACATATCCCTATTGCCCCAGTTACTGTATCAATTCATATCATCTGGGTATTCCTCTCCTGTGCTGTCCCTCCACCCTTCTGAGCATGATGTCCTTTTCCAAGGACTGGTGCCTCCTGGCCACAAGCCCTGAAGTATGTGAGATGGAGCTTCAAAATCCTAGTCTCCAAGGAGAAACTTGGTTTCACCATCTCCAAGACAGACCTATTTGTTTTCTTGGCAGTCCATGGTATGGTCAAAGTTCTTCTCCAGCACCACAACTCAAAGGCTTTGATTCTTCTGTCATCTTTAGTCATTGTTCAGCTCTCTGATGCACAGCAGAAGTAATTGCAAAGACCATGGTCTGGATCAGGTGTACTTTAGTCTCTAGACTGACATCATTGCTTTTCAGTACTCTGGAGAGGTTCCTGACAGCAGATTTTCCAAATGCAATTTCCTGGCTGCTGTCAAGAGTGTTGACTGTGGAACTGCTGCCAAGCTCAGTGGTGAGAATCTTTGTTTTCTTAATGTTGAGCTTCAATTCATATTGAAGACTACAGTCCTGACCTTCAGCAGTAAGCCCTTCAGGTCCTCCTCAGTTTCAGCAAGCAAGATTATGTCATCTACATAACGTAGGTTGTGGATGAGTCTTCCACCAATCGTGATGCCACATTCCCCCTCATAAAGCCCAGCTTCCCAAATGGTCTGTTTTGCATATAGATTAAAAAGGTATGGAGACAGGATGCATCCCTGATGCACTCCTTTCCTTATTTTTGAACCATGCAGTATTTCCTTGCTCTGTTCTGAGGACTTCTTCCTAGGTCAAGACTAGGTTTCACATAAGCACAATCAAATGTTCTGGGATTTCCACTCTCCTCAAGGTTAGCGACAATTTGTTTTGATCCACACAGACAAATGCCTTTGGATGCAATTCAATCTATTACTCAGTAAATAAATCTCAGCAATAAATATTCATTAAATCAGTAACTCAGTATCCATGTGGGAAGTCACCGGTGGAGTCTGACAAGAGCACACACACAAATAAATAACTTGGCCTCAAGAAGCTTATACTCATGCTCATACATATTACACCTTCAAAGACTTGGCGGGAGGAGGTTGTATAACAATGAAAGAATTTTATTTTTATTTTCAAAGACAAAAGTGAACTGGGGGTAAGCATGAGCAGAGAGGAAAATGTGCAACAATGAGTGAATGGGGAAAAAAATTAAATGGGAGGAATATGCTGTTAAAAAAAATAAAAAACCCCCCATTAGCTTTACAACAAGTCTAAGATATAAATATTATTATCCTCAGTTATTGAAAAAGAAATATCAAGATAATAAATTCAAGTCAAGAACGAGGCATAAAATATTATAGGACATATGAAAAAATATAGCAGACTATGTTTTAGACTAGTAATTAAAAATAATTTTTATTATAACTTACATGATTGGAAGAATGATGAATACAAATGCCACAAAACAAAAAGCAACCCCCAACCCTGGCTTCAACCAAAAATAAAATGCTGAAGTGAGTACAAAAGGTGCACAGTTAATAACTCATGCAATATTCAAAATACTAAAAAACAAACCCCAAAAAACTCTAAAACATCTGAGAGATGACTTCCTATAAAAAGAACTGTTCCATCCATTTAACAGAACTATAGGCTGTACAATGTACCTTTGAAATTAAAGATATAAGCATATATATATATATA
>NW_006399820.1:2653987-2656364 GCF_000299155.1 Elephantulus edwardii | reverse complement strand
ACACACCGACAAAGGAGATTAATCAGAACTGACTTTGACAAGCACTGTGGCAATTGGACAATTAAAACAGACATTCGGATGGCGGGGAAGAGGAACAAACTGGGGAGGAGGGTGGAGAGAATGGTGCAGCAATGAAGGAGTGAAAGCCCAGAATCCCTGTGAGTCTTTATTGAAACTAATAAAATTTAATAATAAAAAAAAATTTTTTTTGACATGTTTGACTCAATGGTACCTACAATACAACAACAACAACCTGATGGTGAAAAGGTTCCCAATGAACTTCCAGACCAAGTCAGACTAAGGAGAAAGGCATGACAATCTACTAGAAATTACCACTAGAGTTTGATAATAAAAACCCTGTAGATCACAACAGCTTGATCTACAACCAGTGATGGGGGTGATGCAAGATTGAGCAATGTTTCATTCTGTTGTGCCTGAGGGTTGCCAAGACTCAGAAGCCAGGATCAACTCAATGGCAGTATAGTAGTTGTGTGTGATTTGAACCACATTCTATGACCATCAGCAATTTAAGTATTAAAACCAGGGATGAAGGATCCTTGATGGTACAGTGAATGACCTATTGGGATGTTAATCAAAATGCTGGTGGTTTAAATCCACAAGCTGCTCTAAAGGAGAAAGAGAAATCATCTTCTCCCATAAGGATTTACAGACTCAGAAATCTGAGGGAGGGTGGTTAATGAGTTAGAATTGAGTTGATTACAGTGGCTTTGGTTTGGGCTTTTGGTGATTTCAGTGTACAATCAAAACTGAGAACCACTGAGTTGATGAGAGGGTTTGGGACTGGGATGAGAAAGGAGTGTTAAAACTAGCGTGAAGTAGGTATGATAATCAGAGAGATGCTTCCAGTTCATGTAGGTGAAGTGAATCCTGAAACGCATTCAACAAATGTACATTTTCTTAGATTACACTGCAAAGATATACATTGTTGGCTATGCCTTACAAATATCTGGCTTACAAATGTCTGGCTCCATTGTTATTTCAGGATACCAAGAGATAAGAGAAGTTCAAATGAATAATAATACCCTGGGTAAATTTTTAGGAAAATAAAATAAAATTTGATCTGAGTCTATCCCTCTGAATTTTAAAACCAACTCAGGAACAGGTTTGAGGCCTTGAACACTAATGAACAAAGACCAGATGAGCTGTGGGAAGAGTTCAAGAATATCATCCATGAAGAACACAAAAAGTCAATTACTAACACAGAGGAGGAAGAAAAGACCAAAATGGATGTCAGAAGAGACTCAGAATATTGCAGTAGAATACTGAGAAGCCAAAGGAAAGGGAGAAATCTAGAAGTTAAGGAGCTGAATAGAAGATTTCAAAGGGCAGCTTGGGAAAGCACAGCAAAGTATTATAATGAAATGTGCAAGAAGCTGAAGTCTGAAAATCAAAAGGGCCAAACTCACTTGGCATTTCATAAGCTGAAGGAACTAAAGCACAAATTCAATTTGTGAGTTGCAATACTTAGAATTCTATGGGCAGAATACTGAATAATCCAGCAAGAATCAAAAGAAGATTGAGTATACAGAGTCATAGTACAAAAACAGAATTAGCTGACACAGAAGAATTTCAAGAAACAACACATGATAAAGAGGTGATGGTGATGAAGGAGGTTCAAGCTGTTCCCAAGGACATCACAAAAAATAAAGCTCCAATGATCTTATAAATTGTACCTAACTTGGGAGTGGAGAACATTATGCTAAGCGAACTAACTCAGTCCCATGAGGACAAATACTGTATAAGACTGTTATTGTATAATGAGTATGAGGATCCAATGGGGGAAGGTTGTGAGTAGAGGGCTGAGGATGGAGGGTGGGCATGAATCATGTTAATCATAGGGTTATACAATTTGATGGGTGGAGGGGGAAGTGAAGAAAATGGAAAACATCTGGTATGAAAAACAATGTATATAAGCTTTGTAAGTAAACCAGTATAAAATTCTATCTGTATGTCTATCTATCTATCTAGCTATCTTAATTAAAGCTATAGGAATTGATGAAATACCAATTGACATATTTCAACAGATGTTGCCTTGAATGTGTTCACCAGGTTGTGCTAAGAAATCTGGAGGACAGCTATCTGGCCAACTGACTGGAAGAGATCCATTTTTATTCCCATTTCAAAAACAAGTTACCTGACAGAATGTGGAATTTATTGAACAATATCACTAATATCACACACAAGTAAAATCTTCCTGAAGATTACCCAGAAATGAATGGAATAGTACATTGACAAAGAACTACCAGAAATACAAGCTGGGTTTAGAAGAAGTTGTGGCTTAAAACAACAATGAGATATCATCTCACCCCTGTCAGAACAGCAAAATTTAACAGAACAGCAAGCAACAAATGCTGGC
>NW_006399820.1:2645899-2653102 GCF_000299155.1 Elephantulus edwardii | reverse complement strand
TTTGACTGTGTGGATCACAAACTGTGGCTAACCTTGAGGATAATGGGAATCCCAGAACACTTGATTGTGTTTATGCAAAACCTATACTTAGAACAGAAAACAGTCCTCAGAACAGAGCAAGGAAACACTGCATGAGTTAAAATCAGGAAAGGAGTTAAAATCAAGGATGCATCCTGTCTCCATACCTTTGCAGTAGAACATATCATTCAGGAAGCAGGGCTTTATAAGGAGGAATGTGGCATCAGGATTGGAGGAAGACTCATCAACAACCTATGTTATGCAACCTTGTTTACTGAAACTGAGGAGGACCCGAAGGGCTTGCTCCAGAAGGTCAAGGGCTGTAGTCGTCAATATGGATTGAAGCTCAACAGCAAGAAGACAAAGAGTCTCACCACTGGGCCAACTGGCAGTACTATAATAGATAGAGATTGAGGTTGCTAACAATTTCAGTTTGCCTGGCTCCACAATCAACACTCTTGGCACCAGCAGTCAGGAAATTAATTGCACAGGGAAAATATGTTGTCAGGGACCTTTCTAGAGTACTAAAAAGCAATGATGTCAGTCCAGAGACTAAGATGAACCTGGTCCAGGCCATGGGCTTTGCAATTACTTGCTATGCATCAGAGAGCAATGACTAAGGATGACAGAATAAGGAGAATCTATGCTTTTGAGTTGTGATGCTGGAGAAGAGTCTTGAACACACAATGGACCATCAAGAAAACAAACAGGTCTGTCTTGGAGAGGGTGAAACCAAGTTTCTCCTTGGAGGCTAGGATGTTGAGGCTCTGTCTCACATACTTTAGCCACATGGCCAGAAGGGACTAGTCTTTGGATAAGGACATCATGCTTGGAAGGGTCAAGAGCCAGCACAGGAGATGACTCAGGATAAGATGGATTGATACAGTAACTGGGGCAATGGGGGTAGGTGTGTTGAAATCAGTGAGACTGGCTTAGGACAGGGCAGGCTTCAGAGCTGCTGTGCACAGGGTCGCTATGAGATGCAGGAAAGTCAATGGCCCATAATAACAACAATGCGCAGGGTAACACTGCATGGTTCAAAATTGGGAAGGGTGTACGCCAGGGATGCATCCTGTCTCCATACCTTTTCAACATGTATGCAGAGCAGATTATCCGAGAAGCTGGGCTCTATGAGGAGAATTGTGGCATCAGGATTGGTGGAAGATCTATTAACAATCTGCGTTATGCAGATGACACAACCCTGCTTGCTGAAACTGAGGAGGACCTCATGCACTTGCTGCGGAGGGTCAAGGATTGCAGCCTTCAGTATGGACTGAGGCTCAATGTCAAGAAGACAAAGATTCTCACCACTGGACCAATTGGCAGCGTCAGGATGGATGACGAAGAGATTGAGATTGTTCATAGCTTCAGTTTGCTCGGCTCCACAGTCAACACTCTTGGCACCAGCAGTCAGGAAATCAAAAAGCATATCGCGATGGGAAAGTGTGCTGTTAGGGACCTCTCTAAAGTACTCAAGAGCAACGGTGTCTCTCTGGAGACTAAGGTGCACCTGATACAGGCCATGATATTTGCAATCGCTTGTTATGCATCAGAGAGTTGGACAATGACTAGGCAGGACAGAAGGAGAGTTGATGCTTTTGAGCTGTGGTGCTGGAGAAGAGTACTGAATGTACCATGGACTGCCAGGAAAACAAACAGATTCATCTTGGAGAGGATTAAACCAAGCTACTCCTTGGAGGCAATTATTCTGGGGCTTCGTCTGACATACTTTGGACATGTTGCCAGGAGGGACGGGTCCTTGGAGAGGGACATCATGCTTGGGAGGGTGGAGGGACGGCGCAGGAGGGGAAGACCCTCTATGAGATGGATTGATTCGGTGACTGGGGTAATTGGGATGGGTGTGTCAGAGGCAGTGTGGTTGGTGCAGGATAGAGCAGGGTTTAGGGCTTTTGTGCATAGGGTCGCTATGAGTCGAAAGCGACTCGATGGCACATAACAACAACAACAACAACAACAAAGAGCCATAGGAATAGTTATTCTACCCCTTAAACAAACATGCTTGCTAAGATTTCTGGCAATGAATGATATATTCTATAGTAAAAGGAAGTTTTACTGAGCCAGAAAGAATGAATAACAATGAATGTGATTTTTCATGGTGATTATAAATACAAGACTCACCTTCACACATTATCAAACTACTACAGTCAAACTAGCATGGCATTTGTCCAAGTAATATTATTTATTATTGACTGTGTCATGTTTGAAATAATCTAGCAGTATAGTTTTGGCTTTTTATTTTTTAAAACTGTATTGTAAACAAATATTTGGTTAAAAATAATTTTTTTCAGAGGTGGTTCCAGGAAGCTAATAAAAACATTATCATGTTAGTTATTGTTATGGGCAATGTGTGTACCATTCCACTGGTGTCCTTCACTGCGTGTAAAGAATGCAGAACTTAGAATTGGATTATTCTGGTTCAAACCCTGCTAAGAATTTTTATTTTGAACTTAGGCATATTGTATTAGAATCTACATTTTACAAAAAAAGGAAACAATTCTTATGTACGTATATATGTAAGAATATATAAAAATTACTCGGAAACCTAGAGTTTTGAAAAAAATTGTAGTAGTTAAGTTGCTTACAACTATTTATACTTGTTAATAAAGAATTAATAAGGCTATCTCCTGCCTCTAAATTCCACCAGAAAAGACGAAAAATATGACACTTCTAAGGCATGAACCCTTTATAAAGTGAAGGAAATGAAAAGGAAAGGTTATCTGAATATCTGAATATTCCAGGGTGTGACATATACTTAAATTAATTTTTTGCTGTGAGGGCACAGCTTAGGAGAGCAATCAGAGGTTAATCTGAGAGTAAGAATGAGAGTGTGGTCCTGGGGGTTTATGGATTTAGTTAGGGGGTCTATCACCTTCCTTAGTATTCTGGCAATCATACACCCCTTTTAGTTACTGCCTTTGTTTTAGAGTTTGCCTTTTTTTGTTGTTGTTTCTTTATTCCAAATAATGCAAAATCTAAGGAACTCATCAAGCATGGCTGTAGACGGCTACTCTCACCCGCAAAACCCAGAAATCTCAAATGAGGAGTTGAATGAGTGAGAGCGAATTTTTATAAATGGATAGGTTATAGGAAAAGGAAACATACGCTTGCTGTATCATCATATATGAAACTTTTCCCTACAGTTCTCTCAGGAGGAAACAGTCATCTAGAACTACTCACCAAGAGACAGGAGGGTTTCTGAGGCCACATTTCTGATTTCTTCAATATCAGACTGACACAATGTCACCAGCATTTTGATACTTTCAGCAGCCTGTGAGGAGAAAATGATAATATACAGTGTTGTAATGTTCTTATCTGAGGTTACTTGAGATTTTCAGATCTGGTACCCAGACCAAAACTATTGCCATCAAGTCAATTCTGACTCAAAGCCACACTGTAGGACATAGTAAAACCCACTGGGGTTCCAGGACTGTAAATCTTTACTGAAGCAAACAGCCTCACCTTTCCCCCTTGCACCAGCTATAGATTTGAACTACTTATGAATGCCTTACCCCTGTGCCATCAAAGTTCCATTCTCAGTTGACAGGGACTTTAAAAATCATGTTAAAGAAATTTCCAGACCCAACTAAGTTTCAAAATCACTTAGAGAGTTCTTTGAAAGTATAGATTCCTAGGCTCTAGTCTAGACGTATTAGAATTTTCTTAGATGAAAACCAGAGTTTTTAATTTTCTGGATCTCTGATGATTAGTTACTTCTTTACTTCACAGACGATTCCAGGTATAGAGAAGTAAAGTCACCCTAGCCTGCTTTCCGAGAATAAAAGAAATTCTCCTGATTGATCATACTGTTCCCAAAACAGCTCTATTTACACATTCCTAATATTAGGCTTAAATACTAAAATAGAGGAGGAGAGTAAGGTTGATGGTGAGAATTCTACCATTTGCTTATTTTAAAAATCTTACTTTGTCCTCTTGGAACTCAACAATATGTAAGACATGAATAAGACATGGTCTTTGCCCTCAAGAGTTTATGAGAGAAGACACATTATTAAACAAGCAATTACTACAATGACACAAGTGTGGTGATAGGTTAAGTTGGGGTACCATGGTAGAATATGACTGAAATACAATTCGGTCTGGTCAGGGAAGTCTTCCTGAATGGAAAGGATACTTTAGAGGAGTTAACCAAGTTTGGGCATGCATGAGGTAAGTATGTAGGTATAAAGGTGGCTAAGGATGTAGAGTAGAAAACAAATTCTAGGCAAGAAGAACAGCTATTTATAGAGTCTAAGATCCATAAACTCCTGGGAACCCTGGCCCTTAGAGAGCTGTGCTGCTAGCCCAAAGGCCCCAACTCTCTAGTGTTCAAATCCACTAGTGGCTCCTTGGGAGAAAGATTGGCAACCTTGTGGGTGATTTACAATTTTGAACACTGATTACAGGGTCAGCTATGAGTCAGTTCCAACTCAACGACAGTGAGTTTTGAGTTGATATGATCTAGAGAAGTGGCCAGGGATGAATCTGGAGAAGGACGTAGGGACCAAGTAAAGGAGAGGTTTATAATGCATGTTAAGGGTCTTAACTGTTTGAAGCAGGATATATATTTATTATATGCATTCTAATTGTAGTGGAGAGAGCGGCTAATGGAAGTTAAAAGCTATAAAGAGGCAGAGATGAGGGGCAGATGTTTGAGCAGAACCCAGAGAGAGAAAAGAGTCAAGGAGGAGAATGTAACACTCTAGAATTGGGATATGTCAGGGTTTAAAACTGGGATATCTACTTTAAACCTTGTGCCATGTAAAGCAATAAAAATGTACATTGGTCACAGGGCTTCCTGTCTTCATTTATGTATGCAGGTACAGAGTCTTGCTACCTCTTGTCATAGACATCAACCATTGGCATATCACTATTAGGCCAACATCCAAATAAATAGTAAATAATATCAGTGAGCTTTTTAGCTACCTGAAGGTATGTTTTTGGGTTTTTTTAAAGCAAAATAACAAGGAAGGTAAAGTTTTCCGGAACTACTTTTCTTCACAGACCATTAACTTTTTCTTATGAAGTGTTAATCCATTTCTTCTTGTTCTGTCAGGCTTCATTTCCCTGCCCCTTGTCCCATGTGCCCATCCAAAATTTTAGCAAGCTCTAAGGTGTGGCTGCAACATTATTTTCTGAAGACTGATTAGTCTTCTTTTTTGTGTGTTTAAGGTAGTAAAATATTCAATCTTAAATGTACAGGATCAGGAAGTGTCTCTGTTGTATACAGGGTGACTGAATCAGTGTCAACTTGATGCCACCTACAAACAACACTGAAAGGTAAATTTTTAGTGCTGAGAATTCTCAGCTCTTCCTATTCCCATTTACATTTTACCTGTTTTACTGCTAATATTTCCTTCTGACAAAATTAAAATTAACTAGCTGTTTACTTGGGAGCTCTGGTGGTAAGTTATGTTGCTGATTCAAAGGCTGTATGTTTCTGGAGGTTTGAATCCACCAGTGGCTTAGTGGGAGAAGGATGAGCAATATCCTCCTGTGTGATTTGCAGCTTTGGAAACAATGGAAGATCAGCTCCAAATTGGAACCTCTTCAACAGCAATGAGTGAGTAGACTCCTTAATGGAGCCTTTGGGTGGTATAAACAGTTAGCATGCTTTGGTGCCAACCAAAAGGTTGAAGGTTCGGATCCACCCAGAAGTGCCTTGGAAGAAAGACCTGGCAACATACTTCCAAAAAATAAGTCACTGGAAAATTTTGTGAAGCACCATTCTACTCTGAGATAGTTTGAGGTTGCCATGAATGTTGACTCCACTGCAATTGGTGTTAGTATTACTCAAAGTTGGGGTGTGTGTGTGTGTGTGTGTGTCATTGTGTTGTGTGGGGTGTTCTCAGGTTGGTCTTACCTCAAGACTTTTCAGGGCCAAGCAAGCTGCCTTCTGGAGCTGGAGGCTTGCCTTTGTTAATGCTTCACAGTAATAGAGCAAGGCCTGAAAGAGAATAAGGGGTACTTAGTTATCTGTAGTTTAAGACAAAGGTTGACGGTTCAAACTCTCCAGCTGCTTTGAGAGAGAAAGATGTGACAGTCTGCTTCATAAAAATTACAGCCGAGAAAACCCTACCAGGCCATTCTACTCTGTCTTAAAGGGTTGTTATGAGTTGAAACCAGCTTGATGACATGATTGGCTTATTTAAAATTGATCCCTTATATCCTATAAGGTCAAGATCTTTGGGGAAAATACAGATTATAATTCTGATTTGTAAAGGACACTTAGACATAGTTAACAACAAAAAGGTTAGAAGGAACCTTAAAAAAAGTATTAGGCTCCATAGGAAATCTAAGATGCTAAGTCAGGATGCTAAGCTGAAGTCAAGGGACAATGAGGATGTTTGAATTGGGACTGAAAGGATAGATTAGATTTCAGTTGGGAAACCGGGGGACAGAAGCCACTGTATCAAGATGCAATGTTATTATCAGAGCACAGAGGCACTTTTTTCTTGTTTTTTTTTTTCTATGTTGGCTATTGATACCTGCTATTGAGTCAATTTTGACTCACGATAATAATTTATTTACACAAGCAAAGAAAATTGTGTGGTCCTGAGTCACCCTCACAGTCACCAATGTCTGTGAACCCATTTTATGGCTATTGTATTAATTAATCTCTTTGAAATCTCTTATACTCTTGTTTATTTCACAGTATATTGCATCTATCTGTATTCGTAAGTACATACACATTTCGAATACACATTTCAACTTTCTAATGTATTTATCTGAGCAAGTTATTTAACCACCTGTGTCATAGTCTTCTATCTGAAAAATTGTGTTATTGTTGTTGTTAAGTATCATTAAGTCTATTCTGACCCTCAGGGACACAATATACAACAGAATGAAATCCTGTCCAATCCTGTGCCATCTTCACAATCTCTGCTGTGCTCAAGTCCTTGTTGCAGATATCATCATTCCATCTCATTGAGGGTCTTCCTCTCCTTTGCTGGCCCTCTACTTTCCAAAGATGATATCCTGAATATATTCGAGATTGGGAGGATGGTCAAAGATAAGGCAAGATTCAGATCTGTTTTTCACAGGGTCACTAAGGACCATTGTCAACTTGATGATGCCTAACAGTCGTAATAATAAGTGTGAAGACACATGTAAAATAGTTAAGACAGTGCCTGCCACCAAGTAATATCTCAATGCAAAGAGTTATAATAT
>NW_006399820.1:2640625-2645799 GCF_000299155.1 Elephantulus edwardii | reverse complement strand
TTATTTTTTTAAATTTTGGCATGTATTAACAGATGTGTTAAATAAAAGAGAGAAGATACCACACTTTTTGTTGCTAAGCCATTTACACTGAGTCTCCCTAAGGATGAAGATTTTTTCTTTTTTTTTAAATTTAACTCCTTACAAACTTTCCTGGTGGGGTAGTGTTTCAGTTGGTCAACCAACTGAGAGGTTATCAACTCAATTTCACCAGTTGCTCTGGGAGAAAGATGGGGTGTTTCCTCCCATAAAAATTCACAGCACTGGAAACTCAGTGGAGGGTTGCTGTCAGTCAGCATCAACAACATCAGAGAGTTTAGTTTTGGTTTGGGTAACTCCCCACAGCACCTGGGATGATGTTTTGTTTTTAGCAAAACAACCCAAATCTGATGACACCATGGCATGAGGCAACCTGAAAGTGTAATCAAACCACAAAAAAATGTGATTGCTCTTGAGATGTCATATAACACTACTGTAGTCACCAACTGTTATAATGAAACATTTCCCAATTTTTCAGTTCCATACAACTCTACTACTTTCAAAAATTGAGTTCTAATTCGCATGCCAAATAATGTATCTTTTTAAAGAGGATAACTTAGTGATATTTAGTATATTCTTAAGGCATCACTGCCGTCCAATTCCAGACATATTCTTTACCCCGGGAAGAAGCTCTGAGCCATTAGTAAATGTTCCCTATTGAGTCCTGCCCATAATCTCAGGAAACTACCCTTCTATCTTCTGCTTCTTGAATTTGCCTATTCTGGATATTTTACATAAATAGAATCATACAGTAAAACTTACTGCCATCGAGCCAGAACTAACTCCTAATTTATCCTTATGGGGTTTCTGAGGCTGTAAATCACATGGGAAGAGACAGTCCCTCTTTCTCCCTTGGAGCCATTAGTAGATTCAAACGTTAGAGACGAGTGTGGTCTCTGGGTTAGCAGCACAATTCCCTACGAACTATGCCACCAGAGCTCCCCCATCAGATAGTAGGTAGCCTTTTCTTTCTTTTTAAATTAATATAATGTTTTTATGGTTTACTGCCTCTATTTCATATACTAGAACTTCATTCCTTTTCAGCTATATATTTCATTGTATGGCTGTATCACATTTTGTTTTAGTTTGTTTGCATTTGCTGACAGTTTTTGCGTGGTCATATGTTTTAAGGAAGCACATATATGCGTACTGGCTGTTAATAATAAGAGCAGTGAAATTAACTAGCTCTTAAATGTACTTGGTCTGAACAGTTAAACCAATTTTGGCTTTTCCTGGCCTGTTTTTGCTTGCCCTTTGACCTTTAATACCTTCTTCTTGCTGGTGAGCAGTAAAAATAAAAATCAAACCCATTGCTGTCAATCAAACTCTCCTATAGGGCAGAGTCAACTGGCTCCTTCTATTCCCTGGGCTGTAATCTTTACAGGCACGGACTGAATCATCTTTCTTCTTCAAAGCTGGTGGTAGGTTCAAATCAACGACCCTTTCTTAGCAACTGAACACATAACTACTTCACCACCAGGGCTCTTTGAGCAGTAAAAAGGAAGAGAAATAAAACTTACACTTCAACAGGGAAGTCAATTACTAATTGAAAGCCTGGCTGGTTCAATTTACTCCTAATTACCTGTGAAAACAGGCCTGGCTCTATGCTTCTGAAAGGTCACAGCCTTGTACAGCCTATGGAGCAGCTCAACTCTTCACAGCTAGGGTCACTGTGAGTCTATTCAGCTCAGTGGTAACTAACAATAACAGGTTCTGCTGTGCATGAGCTGGTACCCCTGAAAGGTTCAGAATTTGCAGGTGACTGTTCTATAGACCCAAAACACAATTAAAGCTGAGGGAGAGGGAAATGACGGTGTGTAATTTGAAAACTATCCCAAGTCTGCTGTATAGATAGATCACAGTTAAGAAGTTCATATGGAGCAGTAATACATGTGGTCACCATGAGCCCAACCAACTTACTGGCAGCTAACAAAAATGGTCAGATGATAGGAAATGAAATAAGCTTTTAGCCTGATACCCACGATCTTGCATCCTACCTTTTCCCTGAAATGCTCATTTTTGGAGGCTGCTGCCAAGTAAAGTGTCACAGCCTCACGGACATCACCGTCGTCTTCAGTTAATAGCAGAGCCAGTGTCCTGAGTACTTCCTGCTGGGCAGGGAGTTTGCCAGGTCCAAGATCAGTCATGGCCTGCAGCAGTTTGTCCTCTCTCAGTGATTGCAGAGTCTGAACCGTGGACACTAAAGAGTAAAAGGAAAAGAGTTTATGTGCTGTCATTCAAGCACTACCACCTGTTGTGCAGTCAGTTCGTTCTGACCAGTTCACTCTGACTCACTGGTGTCACGAAGTGCATCATGGTGCAACTGGGTTTTCAATGGTTGACTTTTCAGAAGCAGGTCACTAGGACTTCCTCCTGCATTGTCTCTGGATTTTGGATAGCAGCCAAACAATGTTATCTATATGCAACATGTCCATTGAAAAGATATATAAGACTCAAATGCACATGAAAGTATACACATAACAGATTTCAGTATATGTAGTAACAGTGGCATTTCAACTTTGTAAGAAAGATTATTCAAATAAATATATTGAGACCAGTAGTTAATATGAAAAAAATAGAGATGACCCAACAAATCAAATAATTATTTCCAAAATAGCATTTTAAATAATAAAATAAAACAAATAGTGAAGAAAATATAGGTAAATCTTTTAAGTAATCTTTCCAATGCATCAAACTGATACTCTTTTGTATTTTATACCTATTGGGTAAAACCCTAACCCTGAATGAGTCCAACTCTGTTTTCTGTTTGACTCAACTCAGGCAAACCAATTCTGATGGAGAAAACCAGTTTGTTGGTTGGGATACAGACACAATATGGTAAATAATAAGGTCCTGGCTCTTATTTAAGGAGACCCAGTGGCACAATGGTTAAGCACTCAGCTGCTAACTGAAAGGTAAGTGGTTTGAACACGACCTTCTCTGCAGGTGAAAGATGAAGCCTTGTGTTTCTCTAAAGATTTACAGCCTTGGAAACCCTCTAGGAAAGTTCTCTTATTTCCTATCGAGCAGATACGAGAAAGAATCAACTTGACAGTAATGTTTGTTTCTTTAGTATAGAATCTCATTTGGACAAATTATCCATGCTCCATTTGTAAAGAAAATGCTCTCTCTTGAAATCTTGGGATCATAGTCTCAGGAAGATATCAAGGTCAATTGGCAGTATAACATAAATTGTATACCAAGACAATTTTCTACCTACTTTGGTGAGTAATGACTAGGGTTTTAAAAGCTAGTGAGCCACCATCTAACTTACCACTATTGGTCTTTCCCTGTCTGGAACAAGAGTAAAGAAAATCAAAGATGTATAAAAAACCCAAGTAGTAAAAAAAACCCAAAAAAACCAAAAACCCCAAGTAGTAAGAAGGACTAATGAACCATGTGAATGTCAATTTTTATGCCCAGAAACCAGAAGAACTAAATGGTGTCTGGCTATCACTACTGACCACTCCGAAAATCATCACAAAAGATTCTGGATAGAGTGGGGGGAAATGTGGAACAAAACTAAAAAAACCAACCAAACAAACAAAAAAAACCATAAAAAGGCCAGGCTCATTAGTGTGATATAGACTGCTGGAACTCTCAAGACTACGGCTGTTGATCAGTTACCCTTTGACTCTAGAACAACATCGAGAAGGCATCCATTCCTTAGAATGACCAACCAAAGAAGGTCAAAAGAGCAGCATTTGTCTAAGAATAAGGCCCAGAAGGTAGAAAGGAATGAAATGGAAGAATTAATGGAAATTAAAGTTACAGGGAGGAAAAAGGAAAGTACAATTACATTGTGGGTACTGTAATTAATAGTAACAAACAAAAAACCAGTTTGCTTTGCAAATGCAAATTAAGTCACACACACATAACTAACTCTCTCTCTCTCTCTCAAATCCTTAACTAGAAACCCAGTATGGGCATTGCACTGGTAATAAAAATAGCAGGATGAGAGAATGTGACTGACACAATACACTTGGGGGAAAAAATAAGCTAAAATTTATCTTCTATTGATAGAGATCATCTTCTATGCAAGGACAAAGTTGTGAATCATCCATATTATTTTTTGCTTTCTTATTTTCCATTATACATGTTCTGGAAATTTTGCAGCTTTGTAAATAATATCTTGGTAGAAAAAGGTCTTGAATTAGTATTTGAAGGCAGCATGAGTCAGATTTGACTTGACACTACTCTAACAACTCTTTGTGGGTTGATTTGTGTTCTCCCAAAATTTAACGTGTAGTCCTAACCTCTGTGTCTGTAAAGATGATCCTGTTTAGAAAGTGGAAGTTTCTTATGTCACATTAATGATGACTTACCAATTAGGGTGGGCTCTGAGCCTAACCCTTTCTGTATGGTAACCGACAAAAAGGGCAGAATAAACACAGACACACACAGAGGAGATAGGTACTACGTGATTCCAACATAAGCTAAGGAACACCAAGAAATTTCCAGAGCCACTCACCGGGTGAAAACTTGCCTTAGAGCTGATGTCCTAATTTGGACTTCCAGCTTCCAAAACTATGAGACATTACACTTCTGTCCTTTAAAGTAGATACTCCTGTACGTTTTGTGGGTTTTTAAAAATAGCAATACTAGGAAACTAAAGTACAGCTAAAGTTCATGAAATACTAGGAAACTAAGGTATAGCTAAGGTGCATAAATAACAAAAACAACCTGCATGCTTAACGATATAATCAAACGCATGGGTTATATACATCCAAATGGAGAAGCATTGCAAAACTAATAAGCCATATTTAAAAGGAATATTTAATAACTTGGGATATAAGGTCAAATCTAGACAGCAAGACATAACACTCTATAATTAACAGTCTCAAGTTTGAAAAGGAAAATTATTTATTCAATTATTCATCAGGAAAAAACACATTTATTTTTAACAGAGGAAGTATGAGTGATTTGAATTTATTTCCTTTATACTTCTCTAAATTTAAACATTTTTTCTGTGTTTCCTACATTTTCTACAAGGAATACATTTTTCTGTCCATGGTTAATACTCTTGGCACGAGCAGCTGGGAAATAAAAAAAAGTATTGCAATGGGAAAGTCTGCTGTTAGGGACCTCTCTAAAGTACTCAAGAGCAACGGTGTCTCTCTGGAGACTAAGGTGCGTCT
>NW_006399820.1:2632444-2639139 GCF_000299155.1 Elephantulus edwardii | reverse complement strand
GCTGCTGTACCTGGGGTCACTATGAGTTGCAAGCAACTCGACACCAAATAACAATAATAACAACAATGGAAGAAAATAAACACTGACAAAGTTAAGAGATTTTTCACTGCCAGTCTCATTTCTATTGGAAAATGAGTGGGTCTGCTCTCAGAACAGGTATTAAGAGGCTTAGGAGAATAAACCGATTCTCCACTGGGATATTGCAGAAAAGTGATTCTGACTATAACAAATTTAAATGAAGCAATGAAGACTATGCTAAAGGCAATTCTATGATTCTTAAATGTTCTTCACTTCTAGGTTTTCTATTTGTAATCCTCTGTGTCCATTTGTGATCCCTTAGCTGTCATGCACACACCCATGTCCCTGTGGATAGGAAGATTTTTCTCCTCTCACGAAAGTGCCATCCAGTGTGGTGAGCATGTTGTCACAGAGCTTAATGTTCTGGAAACAGAAGCACTCACCCGAGCCTGTGCCAACGCATTGCTGTTGCTGGTTTGGTGCCAACCTCCACCCAAGGAATACGCCATTCCTCTCTGTCTTTTTAACTAGAATTTATTAGCCTCTCTAGATTTAAAGAACACAAACTTGAGAACTGGCACCAGCCTCTCTCACTGTCAGACTCTGATCTTAAAGAGATTTTTCATTCTTTAAAGAATCAATTGCTATGAAGTTGACTCTCACTCATGATGGCCCCGTGTGTTTAGAGTAGAACTATTTTAAATGGATGATGACTTTTGGAAATAAGTTTTCTTCTGAAGCATCTTTGAGTGGATTTGAACCTCCAAACCTTTGCTAATCACTTGAGTACATGCACCATTTGTTCCATCCAGGGAATCCTTTCAAGTTATTAAAGACATTTACTTGTAATATTGAAGGTATCATATTAAAAGGCAGAGACCACCTTCACTGTCAGATTCTTATTTCAATCCTTTTCCTTGTGTCCTAGATACGTACCCTTAGGTCTGGCTTTCCATATTTTTCTCCTATCTTTTCCCCATGTGTCACTTCACCTGCCTTGTGGACCTTATCACATATTATGAAAGCTCTATAGGAAAAGACAACATAAAGTAGTATTTCCTGTAGGTTGGAAGTTACAAATGGTAAATTCACTAATGAAGGAAAGAAATGACAGTAAAATCCTCAATCGTTGACTGGCTTCCTGTTTATAGCAGAGGCTTCTTGGTAAATTCTAGCCTCATTAGCAAAAGTCTTGCTAATTGAGAAATCCAGATGTCATTTATTTGTTTTATTGTGCTTTGAGTGAAAGTTTACAAATCTGGCTTTCAAGTCTACCAATCATACATGTTTGGGTTTTTTTTAAACATTAGTTAAAAAACCTGTAATGTAATTTCACTCTTTCTCCTTTCTCCTTGTGATTCTTAGTTCCATTAATTCTTCTGTTCTATTCCTTCCTGTCCTCTGGGCCTTATGCTTGGGCAAATGCTGCTCTTTTGATCTTATATGGTTGATTATTCTAAGGAGTGAGTGCCTCTTCAGTGTTGCTGTTTACCTTATATTGTTGTCTATTGTTCATCTAAAAGTTGAGCCATGATGGTGAATTTTATTCTGGGTGTGAAGGGCACCTAAGGGCTGTAGTCTCAGGGGTTCTACCAGTCTCTATAGAGACAAAAAAATTGGGTCTCTGCTATATTTTTGAGTTTTGTTCTACATTTCCCCCATTCTTTATCCAGGACCTCCTACTATGAACCCTTTTAGAGTGCTCATAAATTGTAGCTGGGCATGTATCCAATGTGAGAATGTTTACCCATGGTGGACAGTGTTTGGTGGAGCTCCCCGATTTAAACTAGCTTGGAAGCAGGAGTGGCATCCACTTCCGAAATAGCGTGCCTCCGGTAACCCTATGAACTTGGAGAAACGATCAAAGTTATGCAAGTGTTCAGGTCTTTCATTCATTCTGTCGCTATGAGTTGTTTACAATTTGATGGCAATTAATAACAACAACAACAGCAACAACAACAATAACATAAATGGGTATCAGTGACAATCTCTGCATGTGATCCATGCACAGAGATCATGTGACCGATTTCACAATCTGCACCACCTCGCAGTTTGGAAGATAAGAATAAGTGGTACAGACTATTATCCACAGAGGTATGTTGAGTCGGTGACTTAGAACCACAAACAGCAGAACCAGGACACATTTTCGAAGTTCCCTCCTCTCATCTTTAATCTAATAAATCCTATTTTTATATGGCTTTTGGGTTTGTACTAGTGATTCCCCAAAGGAGACATGCTGTGTATATTTTTTTTTTCAAATTAATACTCTTCATATCTAACATTCATTCTCAGATTATCAACTCTTTAATTTCTCATATATGACATCAAAAATTCTATTTGGATCCCTGTAGCAAGTTTTTATTGAATATAAGGTCAAAATACAAACTATGATAGTATAAAGAGTTATGACAATAGAAAAGAGAGTTTAAATTCCAACTCTGCCATTTACTACAAGAGAATTCACAGTTAAGTTATTTCGCTTTTGGGTCTTCATTTTCTCAGTTGAGCAGTGGGGGTAATATTTGTACCTACTTCTTAAAGATGTTGTGAATTTTAAATAAAATTAATACATGTAGAACCCTTAGCAAAGTCCCTGGTAAATGATTTACCCTTAGGATTAGCAATAACAATCCAAAGAATTATTACCTGAGGATCCTAAGCAAAAAAACTCCTTAACACTACTATTTATTTTGAAGGATTGGGAGAAAAGTTTAGATTTTTTAGGCCTTTATGAAAATTAGGTTGCTTACTGTTTTCATAATTTTATATCAATTGACAAATGTAAATTTACAAGTATTTCGTTACCTATAGTGATTTATAGACATTAAAGACTTATTTTATTATTGTGAATTGAATACTTTTATAAATAAATTTCTTTTTAATTTGCTCATTCACATTCATTTTGTTTTGTTTTTCTCCTCTCCTCCTAGTCAAACAATCCTGTTCCAGATTACTAATTGCAACACACATGTCTGGTTGCCCATTCAAGAACTCAAAGATTTTAGATGTATATAGATTGCATAACTTGCCCAAGTTGAGAATAAAGAAGGCTGTATCAGGTATTCTGTCTTCCGATTATCTCTAGAGTGCTGTAGTTTAAACATTTAAATCAGAATTTGAAAACATAAGTCATTAAATGCCAAGAGTTAACTTTGGCTCACAGATGTTATATTGATGCTTCATACTCTTTGTTGTTTTTATAAACACAGCTGTAAATGTAACTGAGTTAAAGTGCAGGGTGAGTTTGTATGAGTGAATTGAGTCAGACTACCTTGTGGAAAACATGCTCATTTATGGTACATTCCAGAAAACCTTTTCCTCTCTCGTCGTGTACCTCAAATCTGAACCAACTGGCACAAGAGGAGATTGCTCCTCCTTCTCCAGCAGAGCATCTGGTGGATTTGAATCACCTGCTTTGGGATTGCAGCACAGCTTCTTGCCACTAGGCCACCAGAGCTCCCTTATTTCAGAAATCTTACAACAGGTTCTATACCTAGGCAAGGTAGCATGATGATTAGCTGGGGGAAACAAATTATACAATTAAAATGTAAACCAAACTATCCTGTTTGGTCAAATATATAGTTATATCCAAATAAATTAACTGTGGCTTAATTAGTTTTCTTTTGTGTTTGTGTGCGTCATACTGGGAGCTGGGAGATTAGCAGAAAAAGTGAATGAAGAAAGAACTCCATTATTCGAACAGCTATCTCAATCTTGAGCTAGGAGGACTCGGGATTGACCTTTAAACTAGGTAAAAGAAAGTATTGTGAAGGTGTTTTCACCCAAAATAAAAGCCCCAGGTGTTATCATTTCCGTTTTATGCCATAACTTCTATTTGAGTTTTATGTCTTAAAACTACTCCTGCCATTATAATTTTTACCTTAAATTGTGACAAAATATAAGTTAGAAGTTATATTACAGCCAGTTAGCAGAAAGCAAGGTTAATAGAGTGATTGCTAAACGTGCCTCAGGAGTAGAGAAGGGATTGAGATATGTGATATAAGAGTGGTTCTCATTTTTCAACACGTTTCATGTATCATCTGAACCGAAATGTCAAGGAACACTAATCAACCTGATTTTAATTAAGTGATTCCTTAGACATAGAGAGAAGTGGCCTTGGTCTTTGAGTTGACAACATGATTCTCTACGACCTACAACACCAGTTTTTGTTAAGTGCCTTCAAGCTATAGGGGACTCATAGTGATCCTATGAATGAAAGACCTGGCCAAAGGTGGGTGACTCTAATCTGCGGCCCTCAGGCCTGTTTTCAATTGTTTTTGGCCAAACATTCTTCTAGGTCATATAGCCCTAGTGTGTCCACTTGCCATACAGAGGTAACTTGTCATCGCTGTGAAGCTGAACACTGTGACACTGATGTGTCAAATGTGAGAATGGTGACCCATGGCGGACAGTGTTTGGTGGAGCTCTCCTATTAAAACAAGCTTGGAAGCAGGAGTGGCATCCACTTCTGAAACAGCTTGCATCCGGAAACCTATGAACCTGGAGAAAGGATGAAAGTTATACAGGTGTCCAGGCCTTTTGTTCCTAGGGTCGTTATGAGCTGACTACGACTCGCGGGCACTTAACAATAACAACAACAGCATAAAGAGAGATCAGTTGGCCTAGTGAACAGAAAGTGATGCTACCAAGCCAAAGGTGGGTGACTCTAATCCATGGCCCTCAGGCCTATTTTTAATTGTTTTTGGTTAAACATTCTTCTAGGTCATATAGCCCTGGTCTGTCCACTTACTGTACAGAGGTAACTCGTGGTTGTTGTAATGCTGAACACTGTGACGCTGATGTGTTAAATGAGAATGAGACAACACCAGAGCTCCCTAAGGATATTATTGTTATGGTGTACCTTAGAGGTGAAACTGACCCACAGCTGATCCTCCAGAGTTTCAGAGGCAGTTAATCGCTCAGGAGGAAATTTCTCATCCTTTTCCAGTGCAGCAGCTGGTGGCCTTGAACCACATCCCTTTGTGATTGCAGTGCAGCTTCTTGCCACTAGGCCACCAGAGCTTCCTCAAAAATATTAGAAACTTTTAAAAAGTATCTTTCACCACAGTTGATGTGAAACAAGTTATCAACTGCCTTAATTGATACTTATATCATTTTCTATCTAAAACTACAGAATACAGATTTTCTTCAATTGAACCTTTTCAGAATTTCATATTTCTTTTTTCTTCTGAATATTTTAAACATCAAACTGCTTAATAAGCTATTATCAAATAAGACATCACTGAAGAAATTAGGAAGTGTTTAAAATCTGAATTACAATGAAAATCAGCATCTGAATGGATAGAGAAGCTCTGGTATATTTACACAATAGAATACTATGCTGCATTGAAAAACAAAGAACTTAAGAAATATTATACAAAATGGATGACCATGGAGGACATTATGCTTAGTGAAATATCTCAGTCACACAAGACCAAATATTGCATAGTGGCACTTTTGTAAAATGGGACTGACATTGGGGTTGGGGAAGACTGAGAAAGATGGGATAAATTATGTATACTGCATTGAAACAGATGAGGGAGAGAACTGTTTAAAAGTGATATATGTTTAGGTAATATTGTCATAACAGGAATCCAGAATGAAGGCTGCACAGTGGAGTGCACTGTGGAGGGGGGAGATTGTATAACAATGAAAAAATTTTCCTTTTACTTTTCTAAGAGTGAGCTGGGGGGAGGGGTGGGCAGGGAGAAAAATGCAACAATGAATGAATGGAAACCAAAGTCTCTGTAAATGGTCATTAAAATAAATAACAAAAAATAAACATACAAACAAATTTAATAAAAGAAGAAAGTCTTAAGATCAATGCTCTAAAATTTCACCTTATAATATTGGTAAAAAGTAGCAAAGTAAACCCAAACAGTAAATGAGGGAGGCAACACTAAAACCAAGAGAAGAAATAGAGTGAACAAAAAAGAAAGGTAATAGAAAATAAAGGCTGATTCTTCGAAAAATTAATATCATTGATCAAACCTTAATAAACTAACCAAACATGGGGAAAGGCAGCATATTATCAATAAGAGGAATGGCAAAGGAGATGTAATCACGACTCCTTTAGACCTTTTCAATATTATTGTTGTTGTTTTTATGTGCCATCGAGTTGCTTGTGACTCATAGTGACCCTATGTACAACGTAGGGTTTGTAAACTCTGTTCTGTCCTGTGCCAATCTCACTGTCTCTGACACACCCATCCCAATTATCCCAGTCACTGAATCAATCCACCTCATAGAGGGCCTTCCTCTCCTGAGCCTGCTCTCCACCCTCCCAAGCATGATGTCCTTCTCCAAGGACCAGTCTCTCCTTACAACAAGACCAAAGTATGTCAGACGAAGCCTCAGAATCCTTTCCTCCAAGGAGCAGCCCGGTTTCAGCCTCTCAAGACTGAATGTGTTTGTTTTCTTAGTAGTCCACGGTACCTTCAATACTCTTCTCCAGCACCAAAGCTCAAAGGCATCAATTCTCCTTCTATCCTCCCTGGTCATTGTCCAACTCTTTGATGCATAACATGTGATTGCAAAGACCATGGCCTGTATCAGATGCACTTTAGTCTCCAGAGAGACACCGTTGCTCTTCAGTACTTTGGAGAGGTCCCTAACAGCAGACTTTCCCATCACAATACATCTTTTAATTTCCTGGCTGCTGGTGCCAAGAGTGTTGA
>NW_006399820.1:2505098-2632294 GCF_000299155.1 Elephantulus edwardii | reverse complement strand
TATATTTTTGAGTTTTGTTCTACATTTCCCCCATTCTTTATCCAGGACCTCCTACTATGAACCCTTTTAGAGTGCTCATAAATTGTAGCTGGGCACCAGTTAGTTTTACTGGTTTCAGGTTATAGTTTATCAGTCCTTTGGGCTCATTGTTTTTCTACAGTTATGCTTTTCTTCCCTCTTCTTTATTCTAGGCAGGGAGAAAGCAACAGTTACACTTTAGAAAACTTTTCACAAGCTTTATTATTATTATTTTTTTATTTCACCCTTTTTGTTGTTGTTGTTGTTGTTTGTGTACAATTGAATCAGATCCAACCAGCACAGGAGGAGATTGCCCCTCTTTTTCCAGCAGAGGATCTGGTAGATTTTCACAAGCTTTTAAGATACCAGTTGTTACTCATAAAACAAGATGAGGGCAGGGGAGGAAGTTGTGCAACAATGAAAGAATTTTTTTCTAAAGAGAGAAATGAACTGGGGGGTGGGTAAGGAGGAAAATGTGCAACAATGAATGGAAAATAAAATAAAATAAATGAAAAATAAGATGTAGAACATTGTCTTTGTGGACTATACGTTATGCCCCTTGATCTCCCTGAAACCATGACCCTGAGGCCCCAGCAACAGCAATTCATCCTCTCTTGGTGTTCGGTTATGATTAAGAAGTTCACATAGCTTTGCCTTCTCACCTTGCTTGGCCAGCTGGATCAGGTAGCTCTCTAGGTCACTCACACCATGGCTGGCAAAGTAGCTGTGATACTGGAAGACTGTGATGACTTCTAGGGGGAGGCTGGAGGAAAGGAGAGGCTCAGCCCGGTCCAGGATTTGGGACACCAGGGTCCGGAACACTGTTGGGAAGGGGAAGACACAAAACAGCTTTGAAGAAATATGACCATCAATCCATCATTTACTTTATCTTTTTATTCTAAGATACGTAGAGGGAAATGAGTTAAATGAACTCATCTTCACTGTACAGTTGGACAAATTTACTTGTTGTTATGTGACATTGAGCCACCTGTGACTGTACACAATAGCTCCAAACCCTGCTCTAACCCGCCTATGTCACTGTCTCTCACATACCTACCCCTATTGCCCCAATTACTGTGTCAACCCATCTCATCCTAGGTCTTCTTCTCTCGGGTTGTCCCTCCATCTTTCCAAACAAGATGTCCTTCTCCAAGGACTGGTCTCTCCTGGCCACATAACGAAAGTATTTCAGACAGTGCTTCAAAATCGTTGCTTCCAATGAGCAACCTGGTTTCAGCCTCTCTAGTACAGACTTGTTTGTTCTCTTGACAGTCCATAGTATGTTCAGCACTCTTCCCCAGCACCACAACTCAAAGACATTGATCAATTCTTCATGTGCCATCCTTATTCACTGGCCAGCTCTCTGAATCATAGCAAGTAACTACAAAAATTGTGGCCTGGATAAGGAGTACTGTAGTCTCTAGACTGACACTGTTGTTCTTTAGCACTTTGGAGAGGTCGCTAACAGCAAATTTTCCCAATGCAATTGATCTTTTGATTTCCTGACTGCTCATGCCAAGAGTGTTGATTGTGGAATGGAGTTAGTTAAAATTGTTAACATCCTTAATCCCTTCTTTATGGTGCTGCCAATTGGCCAAGTGGTAAAAATCTTTGTCTTCTTGATGTTGAGCCTCAATCTTTATAGAAGACCACAGTCCTTGATCTTCTGCAGCAAACACTTTAGGTCCACCTTCATTTTGGAAAGCAAGGCTGCATCATCCGAACAACACAAGTTTGTTGATGAATCTTCCTTCGATTCTGATGCCACCTTCCACTTCATAAAGACAAACCTCCTGAGTGATCTGTTCTGAATATAGATTGAAAAGGTATGGAGATAAGATGTATCCCTGATGCATTCCTTTCCTTATTCTGAACCATGCAGTGTTTCCTTACTCTGTTCTGAGTACTGCTTCCTGGTCCAGGAATAGGTTTCACATGAGCACAATCAGGTGTTCTGGGATTCTCTTCTCAATGTGCATAACTACATTCAAATCAAGACACAGAACACACAGCCAGCAACTCACAAAACTTTCTTGTGCTCTAGTGGCCTAGTGGTAAGGAGTTGTGCTGCAATCCTAAAAGCAAGTGGTTTGAATCTGTCACCTGCTCTCTAGCAAAAATATGGATAATCTTCTCCTGGGTGATTTATAGCTTCTGAAAACTCACTGGATGATCAGCCATGTGTTGGTTCTGACTTGACAACACTAACAATAGCAACGACTTCTTAGTCTATAGTTACCAACTATACTCAATATGTACACCAATTCAACAATTATAAGTATATTAATTATAGATACAAGAGGTAACTATTAATCCAACTTCTACCAACATCAATTAGTATTGCCTTATTTCCTGTAAATTAAAATTATAGTGTGTACTTTTCTATCTGGTTGTGTGTATTCCACAAAATATCTGAGATCTACCCAAATGGCTGCTATTCATAGTAATCTGTCATGAAAAAAAATGCTGTAAAATTCCCAAGATGGTGCGATTGGCACAGGACAGAGCCAGAATTTAGGGTTGTTGTACATAGCGTGGCTATGAGTCGTAAGCGACTTGACGGCACATAACAACAACAACATATGAATATATTAAAATGTATTCATTCTCTTGTTGACAGGCCTTTAGGTTGTTTCTAAGTTTTTATAGTCATGAATGCAACTTCTGGAGATATTGTTTATAGATCTCTTTTGTGTGTGTGTAGACAGAAGCACTTATTTCTCTTGACTTATTCAGGAATGGAATTGCTGGGAAATAAGCTAAGCATATATTTAAACATCACAGAAATCCTTTTTCAAAGGTATTTTTACATTTATGTTCCAAAATTGTGATATTTTATTGAAAGAGATATACATATTCTCAATACTGACACAGAATGTAGAACTTTAATAGTAGTTAATACTGTTACTGTGAATGCAAGCATGCGCATGCCCAATACCTCTCCCCAATCCAACCCCCTACCCCCACCCGTTTAAGTCTAACTCAGTGTCACTGATGTTTCCCCTGGAGACTAGGTTCTTTCAGAGCTGACATCTGTGGATCTCTCTAGCTATTACAGTGTCTACTTTCAAGGCTTCAGGAAGCTCCCTCAAGACTCACTTTCACACTTAAGGGCAGAAATGTTGTTCCTCCCATGGGCTTTTACCTGAGTCTGCGAGTCCTGGATATTCTTTGTCGACAGTCTTGGCAAAGCTGGCCTCCAGCTGCCTAATCACTCTGTCAGCTGAGCTGTGGTAGACACCAACGGGGCTGCAGCACTTGGTCCAGAATGAGAGCAATGACAGCTTCTTGTGGAATTCTGGTATGGCTGAAAAACAAGATCAATCCCCATCCCATAATATGTTTACCTCATTTCTTCAGAAACACAACTTTACCACAATTTGGGACCATAATTAAGATGTACAGGGTGAGAGCTGAGAGGATCCTCAACATGGAGCTGGTTCTTTGATATGCTCCAAAGAGGAGGTGTCCTTTTTTCAACTACTGATGTCTTTGGTCAATAAGGAGGTTCATAGAGCTGTTTGTCCAATGCTTTAATTTGGGCCCCTTAATACAGACATGAGTGAGGGACTTTTGGGACCTCCTCCTTGCAATAGGCTGACAATATATAATTAATCTTCTTGGTCCAGGCTGCCATTCCTAAGGGTCATTTTATTAGGGTAAGTGGTTAGGTTTCAAGACCCAACAACACACTTTTAAAGTGAAGGAGATGAAGAGATGAACTTGGTTGGGATGAAAACTCTTGTTTAGGTTTTTATCCTAAGCTATAAGATTCCTCTGCAGTTGGCAAATGTGGCCAAAGGGCAAAGAAGTAGTGATGAAGAACTCTGCACCCTGGGAAAGGAAGAAACTCAGTAATGGAAGAGTGTTTGCTCTCAGTGACAGAAATCACAGCCCCTCTCCTCTTTGAGATATGCCAATATAATCTCATGTCTATAACCCTCTAGAAAAAAAAATTCCAAAAATTGGAGAAATCTAACTTAAGAAGTTTTTTCTGGATGGGATGGAAGGAAGCAGAAGGTGTTAGACCTCTAGCAAGACGGATTGACACAGTCGGTGCAACAATGGGCTCAAATATAGCAACGATTGTGACAAGGCACATGACCAAGGGTCACTGTGAGTCAGGACCAACTTGATGGCTCCTAACAACAGGTGGTTCTTAGACTGAAATGACTAGACAAACGGAGGTAACATAGGGTCAATATTGCACTCATGCACAGATTGTGATAATGAGGAGGAGCCTGAGAGATATGAAGGTTATTTGCAGCCTGACATCCTAACCCTTTTCCTATCTCTCAGAGATCTGTCCAGTCACTTTTTTCTGAAGTTACCTAGAAATCCTAAATAACAAACAAACAAATAAACAAAAACAAACAAAATCCCAAACCAGCTGCTGTAGAGTTAAGTCCAACTCATCACAACCACATGTGTCTCAGAGTTGAATGGTGCTCCATAAGGCTTTCAGAGGCAGTGGTCTTTTGGAAATAAATCACCAGGTCTTTTTTTTTTTTCTGAGCTATTTCTATGTGGGTCTGCACAGCTAGTCTTTAAGTTAGTAGTCCAATACTTAACCATGTGCATCCCAGAGTCTCTGAGAAGGTCATACTCAAAAACCAAACCTACCACTCTCAAGTTGGTTCTAACTCATAGTGGCCTCATAAATATGCATGGAGAGAAGAACTCTCCACATGGCTTATTGGTTATCCACTACAGAGAAGATGACTTAGCAATATACTCCATAGGCCTTCATGGCTATATTCTTTCCAGAGCAGATCACTAGGACCTTCTGTTACTAGGCCATGGGGGGGGGGGGAGGAGTTCAAATCACCAACTTTTCAGTTAATAGTTAAGTGCAAACCACTTGTGCCACCCAGAGACCTTAGAAGACCTATTACTTCTACTATCCTGTGAAAGCATTATTTTTGCTTTGAAGATATAAATTCTTACTATTATGAAAGAGTCCTAAAGCCAGACCACACAAGCTCAAAGGTATTTACTAATGCTAAGTTCTGTACCTAAAGCTCTCCGAACAAAGGCGCTTCTATAGACCTTAAAAAAAAATCGTATTTCTACCCTTTCCAAGGAGGGTGTGGAAGCACCTTCTATTGGACTGTCAGCTGCTTGGGGAGCTGTATTAACTAGCTTCATAAGCAAGTCCAATTTTGATCATTCATTCATAAATGCAACTACACAAATAGGTCTGTGAAACTGCCTACAAGGGGTTTACCATTTTTCTTCATACTTTACTGCCTGCTTCCACAGGTGTCTATAGTCTCAGTGTTGCTTCCACTGCTTGCCTCAAAAGTCAGCCATTGCTATGGACTCCAAACTGACTCAGTAAGATTTTAGAGGCTGTAAATTGCAAGGGAGGAGTTCGCCCATCTTTCTCTATTGGTAGATTCGAATGGCCAGAGAGGCATTAACTTCAGGTGACTAAGCCACCAGAGGTACCAGGGTAGACACATTATCCTACACTATGGCCCAGGAATGCTTCTGTGCTGTCCTGATAAAGCAGTGAACAGACACAGGCAGTAGATTAGTGGTGTCATTGTTTGCATGAATGGTGGAAGGATTAGCGGATGCTTACCTTCGATAACAGAACTGATGTTTCCTATGTTCTCATCACTGACAGCTGCGAGTTTCTCCATCACTTGGATCTGCCTAGAAAGCTTTTCTAGAAGACTTCTTGCAACAAATGGAGTCTTGCTTGAAAATACAATTTGCTAATAAAACAATCAAAACAATGATTTCAGTTATGTTGTTGTTAGTGGAACTCAAACTACTTTCTCCACTTAATCTTATCTTTCCCTAGATGCAATAATGATACCAAATAAACTCATTCAGTGCCTTTCTCCAAGCCAGACAATGATCCTCATTCCATGCCAGCTACTTCACCTGATGAAATCAGACATACTTTTGGGATGTAAGTGTTCTTCATGTCTATATAAGTTCTGGAATTTTCTCAATAATTAGAACTGTAAGTCCTCCTTTCCTTTTGTGTACTATAAATTTAACTTTCCTCTTTAAAACCTGGAAAACATTTTTTAAGCTATGTCTTGATGTACAAGTAGCAAACATTTCTGTTACCAGTGAAGTAATTTTTCTTTTTGGAAGGGTGAGAACACTTTATAAATTTATAAATAGGCTTTTGCTAGCCTCCTCCTACTCCCATCAGAAGGAGCCCAGGGACCACATCACAGATGAAGAGTGGCCTGAGGGCCAAGATCCTCAAATAGCTATGGCTGGGCACATGAGGAGAGGCACACACCCATAAAACTGGTCCTGGGATCAGCAGTCACTGGCAGAACCTGGAGTGATGAGTGGTGTGGCTTTCTCATCTTTGGGGTTGTGCTTTTGTCTGGACTTGCATTTGCATTTGCTACCAAAAAGGTCACTGGCTTCCAAGGCTGGCAGGCCTAGTGCAGCCATTTTCCACAGCATGACTTTATTTTTTGGTGTTCAAACTGAAATCTATGAGCATATGGTACAATAATTATAAATCAGAGCTATCTCATTATCCTTGGGAGTACTTGCTATATACCAAGCTTTGGTCTGAATCTTTTACTTCTACCCACTGCCATTGAGCCGTTCCAGCTCATGGCAGCTCTGTTGAATTTTCAAGGTTGTAAATCTTTACAGAAGGAGACAATTTATCTTTCTCTGTCGTAAAAGTTGGTGAATTCAAACTGCCCATGTTCAGTTAGCAGCTCAACATGAAATATACCACCAGGGCTCTTTAATCACTGGGTCACTTAATTTCTCACAACCACCTAATGAGGTTGGATTGGTTGCTATCTCTGCTCTTCTTAAGAGGAAACTTAGACACAGAGAGTTTAAATGGTGCATCTAACATCACTTTAGTAGTAAGTGGTTTCATTTACATGCTGGTCACAAGAATTAGAGAACTCCCTGACAGAGAAAAGAACACGAGTTAGTTGCTGCCTGAAAGTTTGACTTCCTTTTGTGTTACTCAAAGACCTGTTGCTGCCACCAGGTAGGTATATATGCATGATGTTGTTGCTGTTAGCTACCTTTGAGTCTGTTCCCACTCATCGTGAGCTCATGCATAACAGGATGGAATGCTGCCAGTCCTGCGCCATCTTTGTGACTGGTAGTATACTCAACTTGTAGTGTCCTTCTTCCAGTACATGTTGAATAATTTTCTGTTGAGATCTATAGAGTTTTCATTGGCTAATTTTTGGAACTATATCATCAAGTCCTTCTTCCTAATGTCTGGAAGCTCCACTGAAATCTGTCTACTCTAAGTGACCCTGTTGGTTTTGGTAATACCAGTGGCATAGTGTACAGCATCACAGCAACTTACAAGTCATCAAAGCATGACAAACTCCTGACAGACAGGTAGTGAACTAACACTTACAACACATACTACTATCCTATACTATTAAAAGAATGCACATAGTTCTACCTTTTGTTTGTAGAGTTTAGAAGCATCTTCCACTAAGTTGGAAAATTTAAAAGTATGTGCAGCAATTATGTACTAATGTCTTTCATATAAATAAATATACTAATTTATTTAAAAATAAATGGCTAGTAAGTTTCTTATGCAATTTCTGTATTTATCTCCTCTGCAATTATATATCAAATGTACATATAAATGCATTGAATGAGAATAGGGGTGAATTAAAAATTAATTTCTATTTTTAATTTCTCTGTTCTACATCTTACAGTTTGCTCTTCTCCACCCCCGCCCCCCAGCCCTCGCATCAATCATTTACAGTCGAGAGCCCTGGTGGTATAGTCGTCCATAGAAAGTTCCATTCTAAGCCAAAGACACTTTGAATCTACCTGTGTCTCCATGGGAGAAAGACAAGCACTCCTTCCTGTTATAAAACCTGACCAAGGCACTATGCATTGGAACCAACTGGGCAGCAGTGGATTTTTAGTTTGATCTTTTATTAAAGAGCTGGTTTGTTATAGATATGAGTTTAGTATAGGGAGAAATATAACACTGAATATTGAAGGACAATCTTTGGGAGAAAACATTCACTCCTTCAGAGAAGAGAATTGACTCAAGTCCCTCAAAATTAGTGTTTTAAATCTAAAAGGTAAGTAGGTGATTTGCTAAACACAGAATCAGGCTCATTCAAATGGTGGGTGAATATAAAACAGTGTTACTAGCATCTATCTATCAGGAGGCCTTGAGTATGGTGACCTCATACACAATCAGATCTGACTGACTTTTTCAGATAAAGATTGTGAGATCTTTCTTTACAGTTTTAGTCTGGGATCTCTGCTGAAATATCTTCAGTACCATAGTTAACATGCAAGTCTCCACTGACAGATGGGGACTGACTGTTCATGAGATACACTGGCCAAGAATTGAGCCCAAGCATCCCCTGTGGAATGCAAGAATTTTACTTCTGAGGCACACTACTGTCGCAAACATAGAATGTGGTGGTTGCCATTGTTATTAGGTGTTACTGAGTTGACTACAACTCCTAATGATCCCATGGACAACATATGGGAATCATCTTCATGATTTGTGCTTTGCTACTGCACCAACTGTGTCAATCCATCTTGCTAAGGATCTTCCTTTTCTTTTGCTGATTTTCCAGTTTTCCAACTATGGTGTCTTTTCAATGAGTGGCACCTACTGACAACAAGTCTGTAAGATGAAATGTTACCATTCTTACCTTTAAGGAGCAAGCACCCTGGTTTTACTTCCTCCACAACAAATTTGTTTATTCTTTTGGCAGTCCATGATATCTTCAACATTCTTCAGTTCAAAGACATCAATTCTTCTTCAATCTTCCTTATTCATCGTCTAATTTTCACATGCATATGAAGCAATTTAAAAGATCATGGCTTGAGCCAGGCTGAGCCAGGCATACCTTACCCTTTAAACTGACTCTGTTCTTTAGCACTTTATAGAGGTCCTTAACAGTAACACTGTCCCAGTACAACAGTCTTTTGATTTCTTGGCTGCTGTTACCATGAATGTTTATTATGGGTCCCAGTAAAAAGAAATTGTTGACAACTTCAATCTTTTCTCCATCTATCATGACCTTTTCTAACTATCTGGCTTTTTGGCCCAATTTTGAGGAGTTTTGTTTCTTTGATATTGAGGTGTTTGAAGTCTTTGATATTCTTCAGTAAGTGCTTCAAATATAGAATAGCTTTAAGTGAATAAAAACTTGTCCATGTTAGCCAGAAAAATTGCACCTTCTGCAAGACTGTTATGATCATGATTAGTAAATTAAAAATTCAAGACATCATTTGAGATGCTAGCCAGCCAAATGGCAAGAGTCATAATCACCAAACAATGTCCCACATTTGGGAGCAAAAAGCATATTATCCCTAATATCTCAAAGAAGTGATATAAATACAATATTTGTCCTTTGATGAATGGCTTATTTCATTCACTACAAGGTACACTTGATCCAGGTCATAGTCTTCACAATTACTTGCTATGTATCAGAAAGTTGGACAATGACTAAAAATGACAGAAGAAGAATCAATGCCTTTGAGTTGTAGTGCTGCAAAAGAATCTTGAACAGGGCATAGACCACCAAGAAAACAAATAGGTCTGTTTTGGAGAGGGTAAAACCAAGTTTCTCCTTAAAGGTTAGGATTTTGAAGCTCCATCTCATACACTTTGGGCATGTGGCCAGGAGGGAATAGTCCTTAGAGAATGACATCATGCTTGGAAAGATGGAGGGACAGTGCAGAAGGGGAAGACCCCAGATGAGATGGATTGATAGAGTAACTGAGTCAATGGGGGAAGGTGTTTCAGAGTCAGTGAGACTGGCTCAGGACAGGGGCAGCTTCAGGCCTGTTGTGCACAGGGTTACTATGAGTTACAGGAAACTCGACAAGACATAACAACAACAACAACAACAATAGAAACAACTGCTTAGGTTTGCTCTGAATCACAGACTTTCTGATTTTCTAGTTTCTTTTTCCACTACATGTTGTGCTGAATGAAAATATTTTCTCTTGTAACAGTTCAGATCAGATAAGGCGGCATTCAGCTAATTCAAGAATTTTAAGATCCAAGAACACAACATAAATGAATAGCCTAGGTGTCTCCAAGTCTTCCCTCTTAACAACCTTTAACTCTGCTAAGAGTTCTCAGATGCCATGTGAGTGATTCCTGTATGACTTCCTAGACAGTGGCCATCTTGAAAGGGCATGTTCTGTGATGACCAAGAACCTCCTCAGGAGATGTCCATCTCATAAACTGCATGCATGTGTTTGTGAAACTTGCTGAAACACATCTAAAAACAGCCATCTTGTTCATTTATGCAAGACTCAGATAGTTTTGCTGGTGGCAGCCATCCTGAAAGTACAAGTGCATGTTGTTGTTGTTGTTGTTATGTGCCGTCGAGTCGCTTGTGACTCACAGCAACCCTACGTACAACAGCCCTAAACCGTGCTCTATCCTGTGCCAATATCTTTGCCTCTGACACACCCATCCCGATTACCCCAGTCACTGAATCAATCCGCCTCATAGAGGGTCTTCCCCTCCTGCGCCGTCCCTCCACTCCACCCAGCATGATGTCCCTCTCTAAAGACCTGTCTCTCCTTACAACATGTCCAAAGTATGTCAGGCGAAGCCCCAGAATCCTTGCCTCCAAGGAGCAGCCTGGTTTAACCCTCTCTAGGATGAATCTGTTTGTTTTCCTGGCAGTCCATGGTACATTCAATACTCTTCTCCAGCACCACAGCTCAAAGGCGTCAATTCTCCTTCTATCCTCCCTAGTCATTGTCCAACTCTCTGATGCATAACAAGTGATTGCAAAAACCATGGCCTGTATCAGGCGCACCTTAGTCTCCAGATTGCTCCTGAGTACTTTAGAGAGGTCCCTAACCGCAGACTTTCCCATCGCAATACGTTTTTTGATTTCCTGGCTACTGGTGCCAAGAGTGTTGACCGTGGAGCTGAGCAAACTGAAGCTGTGAACACTCTCAATCTCTTCGCCATCCATCCTGATGCTACCGACTGGTCTGGTGGTGAGAATTTTTGTCCTCTTGACATTGAGCCTCAGTCCATACTGAAGGCTGCAGTCCTTGACCCTCTGCAGTAAGTGCATGAGGTCCTCCTCAGTTTCAGCGAGCAAAGTTGTGTCATCTGCATAACGTAGATTGTTGACAGATCGTCCACAATCCTAACGCCACACTTCTCCTCATAGAGCCCAGCCTCTCGGATAATCTGCTCTGCATACAGGTTGAAAAGGTATGGATATAGGACACATCCCTGGCATACACCCTTCCCAATTTTGAACCATGCAGTGTTGCCCTGCTCTGTTGTGACAACTGCCTCTTGGTCCAAGTATAGGTTTTGCATTAGCACAATTAAATGTTCTGGGATTCCCATTCTTCTCAGAGTCAGCCACAGTTTGTTATGATCCACACAGTCAAACGCCTTTGCATAATCAATGAAACACAGATAGACATTCTTCTGGTATTCTCTGCTTTCAGCTAAGATCCATCTAACATCATCTACAATATCCCTAGTACCACGACCCCTTCTAAACCCAGCCTGGACTTCTGGCAGTTCTCTGCTGAAGTACTGTTCCAGTCGTTTTTGGATAATCTTCAGTAGAATCTTGCTTGTATGTGAAATCAATGTTATTGTTCTGTAGTTTCCACATTCAGTTCGGTCACCCTTCTTTGGGATGGGAACAAATATAGATCTCTTCCAGTCAGTTGCATATGTGCTCAGTTATCCTATTTCCTCTCACATGGGCCAATCTCAGATGATTTCCCGCCTCATTTCATGAACATGAGGATCTTTTCCTTTTGATAGGTTAACTCTGAAAGATCAACCTTCTTCATGAATAAACACAATGTCTTTTCCCCGCCTCATGAGCCTTTAAAAAGATCATGTCCTCTTGTAGATTAGCCATGCCTTTCCCCCATGTTTCTCTTCACAAATTATTTTCCCTAATAAACCCATTTCTTCGCTTGCATATAAAAGCCTGGAATCCTATTTTGCGACTTTATCTTGGTGATTATAATTAGTGAGTCATCTGGCTACAGAGCATGCATCAGGATTTTATTCCTCTTTATGGCTGTACTATGTTCCATTGTCAATTGTGTTTTCCCATTTATCTGTTTATGGACATTTTGGTTGTTTCCACCTTTAGGCTATAGTGAAAAGACTACAATTAAACACCTGTGTACAGGTTTCTATATCCATTCCTGCCTTCACTTCATCTAGGTATAAAAGCAGGATTGAACTGCCTCTTAGGGTAATTCTATGCTCAAGGTTTTGAGGGACTGAGAAGATTCTCTTTTGTGTACTCTTCTTGCTTGGATTATTCCCTGAGACCATTATTATATTTTCTTCCACCTTTTACTTGCATACCCAAAAATAAGTGGGAGAAGGAAGGGCAAGATTGGGGAAAGACATGAAACTAGGCAAGGGAGAAGTTTTAAAGTAGATGTGTGAGGGACAAATGCTTTGCTCAAGAAAGTGGGAACACCTCTTGCATAAGTAATTTCAAAATATTTGCTCCCCTGTTGTAAGACCTTATGTGGTAAACAACTTGAAATGAGAAGAAAAGTAAACTCTAAGTTTCTCAGAATGATAACTAGTGATGATAATAACCTATAGAAACATATATTTCTGTTGCTAAGGAAAAACCAAAACTCTCAAAACCAACTCACAGCTGATCATCCAGGGTATTTTCAGAATCTATAAATTGCACAAGAGGAGATTGTCCATCTTTTTCTCTTAGAGCACCTGCCGGCTTCAAAATGAATGCCTTTAGGTTGGCAGCACAATTCCCTATCCGTTAGGCCATGAGAGCTCCTATTGTAGAAGAAGGGATCTTTAGGATCTTGTAAACTTTATGTAGATTAGTTAACACTTTGAGTTAGCAATATGGTTGACATAAAATTAACTAAGGTGAAAATTCTTGTTTATCTATTAATACGTTCACCAATACTGGCTTGTGAAATACAAATGTTGTTGTTGTTGCCATCAAGTCAAACACAACTCATAGTGACTCCATTTACAAAAGACCTAATATCTTTCTATAACTATCATCATTTCTTCAAGTTTATTAATTTCCATAGACATGCGGTTTAGGAAGTGGATGCCATTCCTGCTTCCAAACCTTTTACAACTGTGAGCTCAACCAAACATTGTTCACATTGGGAAACTATTATGGCATTTGACACCCCAATGGCACAAGGTTCAGCATCACAGCAAATCCTGATTACCTCAATACAGGAAATTGACGAAGAGTGATGTACAAAGTAGAAGAATGGTCCTCCAAAATATAACAATACTAGTCTTACTTAGCAGTGGTTAATTATAGTCAGGTCTATTACAACTCATAGCAACTGTATGAACAAAAAACCTGAACTCTGTTCTATAATTAACATCATTTCTTTATGTTGATAGAGTTTATGGAGTTTATAGAGTTTCCAGAGGCATCTGGTTTAGTAAGTGGACGCCACTCCAGCTTCCAAAGCTGAATCAATCTGGAAGCTCCTCCAAATACTGTTCATGATGGGTAATCATTATGGTATTTGACACAACTATGGCACAGTGTTCATCATCACAGCAACTCCAAGTTATTCAGTACAGCAAATAGACAACTGCTCTACCAATTAAAGAATGTTCATCCTAACATTAATAAATTTGACCCTTGGGCCTGCAGACCTCGGGCTCTACAGAATTTTAAAAACACACCCAACAAATGCTCTTGACTATGATAAATGAAGTATTCCCTCAGCCCTTGGGTCCTTGTTGGCTAAAACAGGCAACCAAAAGTCCAGCCAGCTGGCTGACACTCAAGATGCAAATAGTCTATTTTTAAAACAAAAATATAAAAAAAACAAAACAAAATATACCACTTTTATTTACTACTAAAACATGTTAAAGTAAGAGCTATTATGTATGTTCCACTTGTTACTTCTTTTCTCCAAAAAAATGAAACCATTTTTTTGCTACTACCTTTTAAAATTTGGTGATCTAGATTTTAAGATAAGAAACCCAGGGTTGAACAAAGTGGGAACATCCATCAGTTTTTAACTCAAAAGCAGGATTGTTCTCTTGGTAATTCTCATTTTCTTTTCTTTTTTTTTTTTTGAGGGTGCAAATGAAGTTTATAATATTTATTTACATTTTCTTTTTTTTAAAAAAAAGCAGTGTTTTTTTTCTTGTTAATGAGATATACAATAAAACTTACACCAACTCAACAATTTCTATTTGTATAACTCAGAGACACAGACTGCATCCTTTAACTTGCGCACAGCATTCTCCTGATTCTCATGTCATCAGTTAAACTAAGAAAGGCAGCAGTATTTCTTAACTGGAGAGAATCTGAAATTAAAAAATAAAAGCAGTCACCAATCCTACCTGAATGAGTTGGGTGCAATACTGTAGGTGCCTGACGATGGTGATGTCAAGGCTTTCATTTCCAGTGGTCAGTGGGAGAGGGCTTCCGGCCACACTGGTCCCAACTCCTGTGTCTTCGGTTAGTGCTTCACTAAGATGCCCCCTGGCTTCTGGATGTGCTGACCTATAACTGATGAAGCAGGAAGGTGGGTGAAACATGAGTTATTTTTCTCTGTGAGAACTACAGGTCAATTCAACACGGTACCCATAAATTCTTTAATGAAAACAGGTCTACCATCAAACATCAAGATATCTTTCAAAAAGTGCTTTTTCATTTAGTCCAGCTTCCAACTTGCCTAATGTTAAAAGAACACACAAATTGCTTCCCAAGTTCTCTGTTTGCTTCTTGAGCACAATGAAACATTTTTGAATTGGTCTCTCCAAGATGTCTTTGAAAGGTGCCCTGGCTACATTTCCTTGCTCTGTTGACAGGGTAATTTGCCAATTTTTCTGTCCCCTATATTTGTGGTTTCCCAAGAGCAATATCATTAAGAAATCATCTGTCAAGGTCTTTTCCTGGCTTTACATCAATTACTACTTGAGGAACAGGAACAAGTAAAGCTGCCAAGAGGAGAGACATCATGTTCTATTCTGGACAAAAGTTAAAAGGAGAGTGGAATTACGTAGATGCCTCACTTTGGTTCTGCTTTCCATATTTTGTTTAAACTTCACTGCTCTGCTGTCTAAAGTCCCGTCATGATTGTGTATGGATCTTACATGGTTGGTACTGATCTTTTAACATAATCTAGTTGTATTTATTACTGATTTTACACTAAAAATGACTGTGTGCAAGGAAGAGAGATGTACTAGCAAGCTGACTAGTAGGGATATGATTCTGATTCACAAAGTCAGTCAGTGGCAAAGCCTCTTCTGATTTCTATGCTCCTACTACACAGTCTCCACCATTTAAAAAGCTCATCCTTCAGAGCTTAGTGGCTCTGAATGCTTCTTTGTCTGACCCACAATGGCCTCCAAAAGGAACATACTCAGATTGAGTCCTGGCAAAAAGATACACTACCCTCCATATACATTTGTGCGTGTGCACACACACCCTGTCTGAAATGATATCTCTGCTGAAATGCAATAACAGTGATCAAATTACATATATTTATTACCTATTTTCTAGAGAAGATACAAAAGTTATAATACTTTTAGGGAGCTCTGATGGTCTAGTGGTAAGAAGTTGCAGTGCAATTCCAAAGGCAGGAATTTCAAATTCACCATCTGCTCTGCGGGAGATGGATAGGCAGTCTCCTCCTGTGCGATTAACTGCCTCTGAAAACCACTGGAGGGCCAGCTATGAGTTTGTTCTGACTCGATGTCATATCACCACAACAATAATGCTTTTGTTACTATAGTGAATCTTCGAGCAAGAAGAAAGTATCTGGCTTGATGTATCATATAATAGCTTTAGCTACTGAGTAAAAGGGAGCTCTGGTAGTGTTGTTACAGGAAGTTGCACAACTCACCTAAAAGTAGCATCTCTCCGGGGGTTTAAACCCACCAGCTCCTCTGTGAGAGAAAGATGGGCAATCTCTTCCTGTGCTATTTACAGCCTCTGAAAGTCTTCTGGAGGTCAGCTATTAGTCAATTCCAGCTTGATAGCACATAACAACTTTTTGCTATTCCTGAAGCCCCTCTATAACTATTGACATTTATCAAAGTTCATAGACTTTTCAGAGGCATGTCGTTTAGGAAGTGGATGCCACTCCTGCTTAGTTCCTTCAGGGAATAAAATCTATTTCACATGTTTTTTCCTTTTTAATTTTAGAAGAATAAACTTTCAAAGAACAACAAAACACCAAAGAATTAAGATATTCAACAAAGAGTTCTGCAAAGGTTGAATAGCCCAGCCATAGCTGCTTGTAACCAGTAAACCTGTGTGATGGTTAATATTGTGTGTCAATGTGGCCATGATCCTCAGCTTAATGTAATTACCCTCTTTTTTCTTTTGTTTCTCCTTGTATACCATCAAATTGGATCCAACTGGCACAGGAGGAGATAGTGCCCCCTTCTCCAGTGGATTAGAACTGTGTGCCTTCAGGAGTACAGTGCAGCGTCTTCTTGCCAGTAGGCCACTAGAAATCCCTTGTAATTATCCTCTTTAAAAACTCATTGCTGTGTGTCAGAGTCAACTCATAGCTGACCCTCCAGTAGATTTTCAAAGTCTATGAATTGCATGGGAGGAGACTGCCCATTTTTTCCCCCAGTGGAACTGCAGTGAATTTGAACTGCCAGGGGTTAACACCATGGGGTTAGCAGCACCCCTTCCTGCAGACTATGACACTATAGCTCAGGCAACTGTGTTATATATGGTAAATTCCAACTTCTAGGGAGCTCTGGTGGCCTAGTGGCAAGAAATTGTGTTGCGATCCTGAAGGCTCGTGATTCGAATCAACCAGCTGCTCTGCAGGAGAAAGATGGGCAATCTCTTCCTGTTAACTGTCTGAAAGCCCACTGGGGAGTCTGCTAGGGGTCAGATCTGACTCAATGGCACACAACAACAATAACAATGTTAATTAAGCAGGATTAGAGTTGGTTTTGAAAAGATTTTGATCAGCCGTATCTGATTAAGGAGAAATTTCAGGGTTGTGGCCTATAAAGATATGATCAGCTTTATTTTGGTAAGGGGAAGTCACCCCAGGAGTGTGTCTGCATTGGAGGTATGTTTGGGTTCTGGAAAAAGCTAGGGAGCATTTTGTCTGATTTACATATAGGTATGTGGCTTGTGGTCCCTAAATTAGAACGAGTAACCTGCCTCTTTTTAACTTTAGACTCATCAGTCTCCAAAGTCAGACTTCTTTGACCATGCTCTTACAAGATAGCCTTTGGACTTGCCAGCCTCTCAAGCTGGTACCACAAAGCCTGGTGGCATAGTCTATAGGCAATTGTGTTGTTATCTCAAAGGCAGTGCTTCTCTGGTGGTCGGAATCCACTAACAGTTTCTCAGGAGAAAGATGGGTAATCTCCTGTGTGATTTACTACTTCTGAAAATCTGCATGAAAGGTCAGCTATCAGTCTGTCCCAACTCAATGGTAATAAATTTGAGTTTACTTTTTGAAGCTGGCAGTCTTCAAATCCAGCAGTCTGAGACCCTGCCTTCCAGCAGAAAATTTGGACTCATTAGTCTCCTAACCTGTTTAACTCATGCTGTGCCAAAGGGAGAATGGATAGTAAATTACCCTTTCCTTTGGGTATGCAAATGGGCATTCTTTAACAGTCGTTGATAGAGAAGACTATGTACCATTAAGCTTGTTCTACTTCACCTGAAATTACAAAATTGAACCCAGATTCTAGGCCTTAAAAATGGTATGGCTAGCAATCTCCTCCCTTTCAATTAACTGCCTCTCAAAACCCATCAGAGGGTCAGTTATGGGTCGGTTCTGACTCTACAGTATACAACAACAACAGTGAAGGAAGCTTCTACCCCCTACCACAGAGAGCATGACATTTTTCATCAAGTAGACTGCAGAGAGGGTTGTACTCATTAGTTCTCTGTCATTCTTCTTCCATCCTATTGAAAATATGAGCCATGATACTTGAACTTGACTTTGATATATGCGGTGATGGGCTTAATCTGGTGCACAGACTTACTGGAATCAAGGAAATGAAGACACAAATACAGATATAGGGAGAAACAAAGCTTAATACAAAGGTATCAGCATTAAGAACCAAGTCAAGGAGACTATCCCAAAGGCATGTAGTTCGATTCCACCAGCTGCTTCATAGGAGAAAGAGGAGCAATCTTGGCTTATGCAGTTAACCTCTCAAAACTTGCTAAAAAGTCAGCCATAGGTCAGTTCTGACTCGATGGTACCCAATAACAACAACATTGGTCCTACAGGACAGAACAACACTGTAGGGTTCCTGAGACTATCAGTCTTTATGGAAAAAGATTGCTCCATGTTTTCCCTTTGGAATGGCTTGAGGGTTCTAACCATTAATCTTTTTGGTTAACAGCCAAATGCTTTAACCACTGTGTCATCAGAGTTAAGGAGAAAGAGGTTAAAAATTTAATCAAGTAATGTTATCAAAAAACATAGTTTATCTAATTTGGAATGAATTACACTGAGGTCAAATTGTGGACACTGAACGTGTATACACCTACACATACATAGAAATTGTCTCTCCATTTGTAAGACAAACAAAACAATTTTCCTTTCAACACACCAGAAAGGTAGACAATATTTGAGAGTTGTACTCAATAATAAATGCACAGGATAGGACAGGGTTCAGATCTGTTGTTCATAAGGTCATACTCAATTCGATGGCACCTAACAACAATAACTCAATAATAAAAGAGTGTCAGTTAGTTGACCATTCATATGGGGAATTTTCTCCTTTTTGGAGATATGCACCACGTTCCCTCTATTTGGTGCAAGGAATAAGTGTTTCATCTAGAATGGGAGAAATAAAAGCTGATACTAACTTCAGACTTACCTGTTTTTCTCGGTCTCAGTGTCTGAAAATACTGAGTCAGCACCTCCTCCAACATTACAAACCTCCTCACCATCCTCCTCCTCCTCATCAAAATCAGAGGTATTCAGGAAATCAAAGCTTTCTAAAGCACTTTCAACTGTAAGACTGAAACTGGAAGACCTGCTGCGGCTTACGGGTGGCTTGCACTGCAAAGGCAGAAGGCACCAAGGAAAAGATCAACACGTTCGAACGGAGAGAACATACATCAACCAATTTAAGGTACAAGCACTTTCAATTCTTTTTCAAATTTTTATTTATTTATTTTTTTTGGTTGGCACTTTTCAATGCATGTAAAATAGTTTTTTTTTAAAAGGAGTTACAACCACAAATGAAAGGATACAACACCTGGGATTTATTCCAAAATCATTCAGAAGAAAGGAAATGGGTATAAAAAGAGATGAAACCAGATTATTCTGGTTGATCATTGTGGAAACTTGTCGATGGGCACAATGGGATCTATTTACATGGTCTACTTCCATTAAGATGGTGCAGGATAGGACAGGGTTCAGATTTGTTGTTCATAGGGTCACCATGAGGCATATTTGACAACACCTAACAACAACAACAACAACTTCCATTTGAAACTTCTTGTAATTGAAAGATTTAAAAAAAATTATTACTTGAAAGCATTGAGAAACCAACTGGTATACTCTACTCTATGCTCAACCTTGTACAAAATAGAACTAACAGACACATTTTAAGAGTTACTGAGTCAAAGCCAGGTACTAACAATAAATTCCAAGTGGCAAAGTTTTCAATATCCTGAGACGGAAACTAGACATCTAAGGCACTGATGCTAAAGGAGTAGATAAAACCAACAAACCAAAATACTGCTTAAATTCACCTTACTCATGATCCCTAGATGAGAAGCCTTACATTTGACTTGTCCTTTTACAGCTTATCATCTTTCATTGAGAAATGAAAAGAAAATTAATGGCACGAGCTCTGCTTTTGAAGGAACACGTCCTAGCTTTCCTGGAGAACCTTGATTTAAGTGAGCAAACATTTTACATGACCTGGAGAATTCCACTTAACTAGTCACAAACAGAAACAACACAAATAGTATAATGCCAGTTGTTGGGGTTGTCACGACAGGGAGAAGTACTTCCAAATATTCAAGAGGAGGTTGTGGTGGATTGAACGGGGCAAGTCCTGCAAGGAAGAAGAACTAAATGTTCTGCATCCAATCAGGTGGCACGGCTCGATGATTTCTTAAAACAAGGTGAGAAGGACCTTGCTGGGCTCTGTCTCTGACACTCAAGGTGGCACAAAAGCACATGGGAAAACGTCTTTCAGTCTTTTAAAGCACAGATGTTTCATTCACCCTCTGTGATCTCCGTCCAAGAGGCAGCATCATTTAGTTTCTGATCCTCAAGAGGTTTAGCATCCTAGGAACGTGAGGGGGGGAAAAAAAGAGAGAAAGCTTTGTCCAGCAGGTACTTTAATTCTGGCTGGATCCAAAGCTATCTGCCCAGATCTAAAGCCTCATGTTTTACTTCACAGGGAAGGGAAGAAGCCAGGCTAGATTCAACTCACTTCTTAAGCAAAAAAAACCAACACAAAACACAAACTGGTTGCTGTTAAATTGTCTGCCACTCATGGCAACCTCATTTGTATCATAATACAATTGTGCTCCATAGAGTTCAATGGATTGTTTGTTGTGCCAGTCAGGGATGCTCAACCCACTTTAGGTTCATCTATTTAGGGAGGCTATGAGTTGAAGCAATGTTGGATTGTTGCTTTGCTTCAATCCTAAACTAGTTGTCTGTAGAATTTGTTCCAGTGAGTGAGAATCCAATGAGCTCAGGTGGCCTAGTGGCAAGAAGCTGCTCTGCAATCCTGAAGGCACATGCTTTGAATCCACCAGCTGTTCTACAGAAGAAGGATAGACAATCTCCTCCTGTGCACTTAACTGCCTCTGAAAACCTGCCAGAGGGTCGGCTATGAATCATTTGGTTCCAACTCAATGCTACACAACAACAGTATCCAAAACCAAAACTCACTTCCATCTAGTTGATTTCACCTTATATCAACCCCCTACTGGGTTTTCAATACTGTTTAAAGGTGACTGTTCCTATTTCTCCAGAAGAACAACGAGTGGATTCAAACTACCAAATGTTTTGGTTAGTAGCCCAAGATGAAACTCTATGCATATCATCAGGGCACCCTCAGTATGTTGTTGTTGTTGTGTGCCATTGAGTCAGAACTGACCCATAGGTGACCCTCTAGTGGATGTTCAGAGGCAGTAAACTGCAAGGGAGGAGACTGCCCACCCTTATCTCATGAAGTAGCTGGTGGATTTGAAACATATGCCTTCAGGATTACAGTGCAGTTTCTTGCCACTAGGCCTTCAGTATGGATATATTTAACTATCAATCATAAGAACTTTAGTGGCTTTAATAGTTTTGGAGCAACGGTAGAATGAAGAAAACAGCAGAAAGCAATCTGAGAACACTTAGGTTTGCAAAAGATGACAGATGACTAACTTAGTGTTCCCTGGTGGTTGGAACCACCTACCAGCACCCTGTTGATGTTGGGTGCCATCACTTTGCTTTTGGATCTAGCAATCCCATGTGACATGAGTAGAAATGTCCTCCAGGGGTTCTCTAGGCTGTAATCTTTAAGGAATGATTGCCAAGTCTTCTTTCCCATTACTGAGTGGATTTCAAACTTAGGCATTTGCTCCTCATTGGATGCAAATAAGAGTGGCCATTCCTTCTGGCTTTCCTTAAAACATCTGCTTTAGGTGGGGTCAGTTTCCTCTTTGAAATGAAGAGCTTTTGCATAATAAGTAAAGCCACTCTACTGCGTAGAATAAACAAGAGCTTGCTGCTTTCTTTGGAGTACCAGACAAGCAGTCTCCAAGCAGTCTCCATACATGGGCCCTGAGTAGATGCTTTTAATTTCTGCTTTGCTGAAAGCATCCAGAAGAGAGATCTCAGAGGTGAAGCCTACAGTTCAACTCATCTGTCATGAGCATTTGATGATCCAGAGAGTCTAAACTGAAATGATCACCTGCCTAGACACAAATCCCTTCCAGAGCTAGGTCTTAGCTCTTAATAAATAGAAAGGGATAAGATTGTTTGGAATGTCTTGGAAAGATAATTCCAGACTCCACAGGGAAGTCTACATTATAAAATGGCCCTCACAGGGATCCTACTGCCTTCTGTGGATGAGTTTTGGCTTGCTACAATAAAAATATATACATATATTTTATAGAACAGGTTTCCAAAGAACTACTCTTTCAAGAAAAGGATTTGAGTTCTCCTCTAGTGAACAAGATCAACCACGGTGACAAAGGATGGATACAGGAAGGGACAGTGGGATTCGCGATAACAAATCTGAGTTTTGTCTTCTTGTGGCGTGTTTTTACAATTGGAACACACAGACAGAATTGGCACTCTTGGCACTAGTAGCCAGGAAATCAAAAAACGTATTGCGATGGGAAAGTCTGCTGTTAGTGACCTCTCCAGGGTACTGAAGAGCAATGGTGTCATTCTGGGGACTAAGGTGCATCTGATACAGGCTATGGTCTTTGCAATCACTTGTTATGCATTAGAGTTGGACAATGACTAAGGAGGATAGAAGGAGAATTGATGCCTTTGAGCTGTGGTGCTGGAGAAGAGTATTGAATGTACCCTGGACTGCCAAGAAAACAAACAGATTCATCCTGGAGAGGGTTAAACCAGGCTGCTCCTTGGAGGCAAGGATTTCGAGGCTTTGCCTGACATACTTTGGACATGTTGTAAGGAGGGAGACATCCTTGGAGAGGGACATCATGCTTGGGAGGGTGGAGGGATGATGCAGAAGGGGAAGACCCTCTATGAGGTGGATTGATTCAGTGACTGGGGTAATCAGGATGGATGTGTCAGAGGCAGTGAGACCGGCACCGGAGAGAGGATGGTTTTGGGCTGTTGTACATAGGGTCGCTATGAATCACAAGTGACTCGATGGCACATAACAACAACAACAACAATAACAACAACAACAATCTGTGCGTAGGTGGAGGCAGCTCATTCTGGAGGACTAATGACCTCATGGGGCTTCTCACATAAGAAAAGTATTCTTCTTGACTCCCATCCTCCCAGTTCTAGCCTGGGCTGCTCTGACGGCCAACGACTGAGGAAGAAACCTTTGGTGGAATCTGGGGCTCCTTAGCTTCTGACTGTGACTGATGGTTCTTCCTTCACCATGAACCTGAGCTACTGATGTACTGATGTGAGTCAAGTTCAGGAAATGGGACTCCTCCTGCTACCAGTGTAGTGGGTTGAAGGGCATTTGGCATTTGTCGTTCTCATAATGGGGCTGGTCAATTCTGACTCCAATCAGGAACTGGTTTCTTAGAGGGGGACATGCTCTAGGAACATCTCAATGATATGCTGATGATAGAAATGCTACATTTCACATGTGAGAACAGAATTATTAACTCTGGACTAAAGGAGAGTAAGCATCCTTTGTTGATGATGATGTGGCCATCAAGTCAGTTTTGACTTACAGCAACCCTATAGTATAAAGGTTCCCAAAGGTGTAAATCTTCATGGAATCAAACGGTCCCATCTTTCTCTCACAGACTGGCTGGTGGGTTCAAACTGCCAACCTTCTATTTCACAGTCATGCATCCCAGTAGAGGTGTTTAGACATTTTTTTTAGATCTATTAATTCAATGTTTAATCATTTTAACTAAGTTGATTTATGAGGAAAATAAAAATTATTGTTTTATTGACATTAAAAACAAATCATAGGCATTTAAGTGACCTATCACCTAATGAACCTGAGATGGCATGGGGGATAAAAATCAAGATTAGCTATCATAAGTAGAGTATTGGTTCAGGCTTTTCCCTCCAAGTCTAATCCAAGTTTTCTGAAGAGATACTTACTTTCAGAATGTCATCCAGATGCATGACTTCTTGGTTCAGGTTCTGAAATTCTTGATATTGCTCTTTATGTGGTTCTAATGCAAGGAAAAGCCCATTAAAGGCATCCTCTAAGCTCTCATCTAGAAAGGATCTACAGCCTTCGGATTCCCCACTGACAGAGCCTTCAAAGAGCAGCCGTTCCGTGACCATGGGCACCTCTGAGGAGGTCAGCCTCTTGACCAGCTGCTTCGTGATGTTGCCTTCAAAGGTGTCCAGTTCCACAGGCTTGAGCTCTGAGGCCTCATCGGACGCTTGCAGAAGAGCCTCTGCAACATCATTCTCAATGAACAGGTGGTCAGGCTCAGCACCTGCGGGTGGCTGGTGGTTCTCAGAAGTGGTTGAGGCAGCCTTCTCCTTGCGTTCTGTGTGTTCCTCCACATTTGACTTTGGCTCCTGGCCTTCTGCAGAGGAGCTTCTGGAAGATGCTGAGCTGCTGTCATCTGCGCCTTCGTTCTGGGAGGACAGGCTGCTGTCATTGAGCTCCGCAGGGGTGATAGTAATTTCTGGGTGAGCTGGGCAAGTCTTGGAGGGAGAGGCCACAGAGTTGGAGGGTGGGGCGCAGTCCCCATCGGGTAGGTCGCTGAAGCTGAGGGATAGTGGCGTTTTCTCCTCAGCTGCCTTTCCGTTCTCAAAGATGTCATCAGGTAGATTAGACTGTGGATAAAAGACACCTCATTATTATTTTCAAAGTAAATGAAACATTTAGCATAATCTATTTACAGGTGGTAAAATATCAAGCAGTTAAAATGAAATCAGAGTTTACATAATATTATCATATATTATTTGTATGTGTGTATGAGAGAAAGGGGGAAAAAAAGAAAACCTTTAAAATAAAAATCTCTTTTCCATTGTTGAATCCAGGCTTACGTTCACGGTATTATTCTTTCAACTTAAGTATAGTTTTGACATTTTTCCAAATAGAAGGTTACTAAGGGTAGGAGAAAGTGATTTGTCCCTTAATCTTAGAATTTCATTCCACTTGGCAGCCATAGTTATCTACGTGGCTACTGAGTGTTTTGGTTTTGTTTTTGAATTTTTAGAGTCTATCTTAAAAAACTTTTCACAATTCATGCTATTTCACACCAAAAATGAGACACTTCAGGTCTGCTTCAGTTTTTATACATTATTGTTCAAAAATCTCAACTCAGGAATCTCACGTTCTTGAAACTGTTTTCTTAGTTTAGTAACCACACAATAAATAATTAATGGCTGGCAATATGTCTGCAGAGCTTCTATGAAAATAGAAGGAAGATACTGAGAATCAGAAAATCAATTTCCTGAGAATGCAAACCCCATGGCATCAGGGTGCAGAGACAGAGTTATGTCTGGCAGGCTCTCGCTGTTTCACAGGTCACTTGTGCTTTGTGAAGCAGAACTCTGAAGACAGAGGCCAGAAATATCCAGGTAACCAAGATCACTTGCTTCCTCAGGCAGTTTTCAAGCCACTCTTCATTACTCAGTAGTCTGTGCACAGTGTTTAAGTGTCAAATACTGCTCTGTAGAAAACGTTTGAGATGAACCACTTCAGTAGGAGCCATTTTTTTTTTATTCCTGATTAGATTTTTAAAGTTAGTGGCAAGTACCAAGCTAATATCTATTCTAATTATCTAAGTGTCACAACGGTGCTAGGACTAACCCCAGCAAACAAGAGGTACAATAAGTTAAATGGGGAGCACACAACACAGAAAGGTGAAGGTTCTGATCCTGTCCCTGCTGGATCTGAGGCCAATAGATCCTAACGCGTGGTGAGTTCAACCCAAACTTCCCACTCCAGTTGGTTTGGGAAGGTGGTTAAATGCAGGCTGAGGAAAAGGACATATCTTTGGAAGCCTCTGTTTCTTCTCTGAAACTGGGAGTTTTAAGTTGTCAAGCCCCATGAAGTCGCAGGGTAGTGAAGGGGGCTGTTCTGTGGACTCTTCACAGAAAGTGTGAAGAGGCTGGATTCTGGCCCTTTCTCCTCATCCTGCCCCCATTTGAGTAACCAGTTATAGTGGCATGCAGTCTGACTTCTGATGGCCTCATGTGTGGCAGAAAAGAGCTGGCTCCGCAAGGCTTCCAATAGCTGCTTTTTCAGTAGCAGACTGTTAGACTTTCTTTTGAAACCACCAACTTTGTGGTGGATATTTGAGAAAATTAATCATTTGCATCACCCATGGATGCCCTATCTGAACAATTCCAGGTTTATTTCCTCTCTCCTCTATCTCCCTCTCATTGCTGTCAAGTTAGAACTGATTCATAGCTGACCCTCCACTGGGTTTCTGAGGCTGTAAATTGGTAGAAGGCTGTAAATTAGGGAAGGACTGCTCATCTATCTCCTATGCAACTGCTGATGGACTCAAACTGCCAGAAAGGCATTCTGTTTGGTTAGCAGAGAAATTCTCTATGAACTCTACCACCTGAGCTCTCTGTCCTCTATCAGTAACTCCTAATTACATATACTTTATACTTCTAGGAAATATTAAAAAGCAAGCTTTGGTAAGAGGAATACAGAAAGGGTGGAGTTCTGTGGGTATCTTCCAGAAGCCTCTAGTATGTCTCGGTGGCTTCAGAGGTAGATGGAAAAGACAGGCTGCAGAAGGACTGGGAAATGAGCACTGCTACTTAGATCCTGGAGTCTTCCTTCACCACCTGTTTGGATCTCACATTTTCTAAATTTGATCTGTATCCACTTGACTAGAAAATACTGTAGTAGAGTAAGTTGAGTCAAACTAGCTAAGGGGACTTAATGTCTACCAAGGGACAAGTCTATAAATATACACATGAATGTTCAACACAATGCCTGCTATAACTGAGTAGAGACAGAATGGGAGCTTTGATGGCCTAGTGGCAAGGAGACACTACAATCCTGAAGGCACACAGTTCGAGGCTACCAGCTACTCCACAGGAGGATGGGCAATCTCTTCCCATGAGATTAACTGCCTCTGAAAACCTGCCAGGGGATCAGCTATTGGTCGGTTCCAACTCTATGGTACACAACAACAACACGGACAGGATAAGCTAAGAGGCCCAGCCAGGGAAGCCACAGCCAGAGAAAGGGATGGTCCTAGAACCCAGCCTTGGAGAATGGTGGAGGGTCGGGCATGGGGAGGAGGCAAAGCATATTATTCTTCACAGAAAGACTGATGTGTGTAAAGGACCAAGATCCTGAAATGTTGTGGTGCCCTTGGACGGCCATGGGAAGTTCAAGGTGAGTCATCAGAGGATAAAGACAGTGAGAGATGCACCTTGGAGATGTAGGCTGTATTCACATCAGAATCTGAGGGCCTCTGTATTTATCCAAAGGCATTAGAAAGCCATTAACCTTTTCTAATCTTTCTCTTATTTAACTTATGCTATTAAAATCTTTACCAATCCTTGCCCACCTTGTTTGTAGTGTGTAAGAGTAAATAAAGACATTAAATTGATAGTTATGAATGTAACTGCATTAGCTATGTTGTGTGCTGCTATTGCTGTTTCTTAGTGTTTCCACACATTTTAGTTGCAAATATTCCCCCCTTTTCTTCTTTGAAACGCTACTGGAATTCGTCCTTCCTTCTCATCTGTGAGTTGTTTATTTATTTTTTTTTTAGTTGTTTATTTTTAAATCAGTGAATAAAATGCAACTGTTATTATTATGAAAGAGAAAATTTTTAACCTTTCTCCTCTGTATATTAAAAATTGACTTTTATATGTCAGTATATAAAAGGGAACACTGGTGGCATAATCTGTAGGAGTTGTGCTGCTAACCCCAATTCTGTTCCTCTCTGGCAGCTGGCGTGCACCATGGACAAAGATGGATCATCTCCTCTCTTGGCATTTGGAGTGTCAGCGATGAGTCAGTTCCAACTTTATGGCAATGGTGGTTGATTGCCTTCAAGTTGAGCATGACTCATAGCTACCCCATTAACAAAAGACCTGAAGCCTCTACAACTATCAACATTTATCAAAGTTCATAGAGTTCCCAGAGCCTTGTTGTTTAGGAAGCAGATAGTGGTAATATATAAATGCAGAACAGTATGAATATTCTGGATACATATCCATACTCTCATGAGGTAATAACACATGTAATGAAATTTATCAAATACCTGACTCTGAATGAAAGAGTTCCTTTTACCAGGGTATCGACAAGCAATACAACAAACTAAGAGTGAGTCTCTTTAAATCAAAACAGTTCAAGTCAGCTTGGTCATCACTGAGATTTCCTTAACTATTAGTTTTTAATACCAAAACAGTGTCTATGAGCTGACCCCAGTGGTCAACTGATTTAGCCTCTGATAATCAATCTTCTCTGACAGACATTATAGTTTTTGAAGATGGAAATCTTGTTACCATGGATATCTTTGCCACCAGAAAGAAAAATTCATAGCACAAAGGACAAATGGTCTGTCTTATAGAGCTGCATGCACTGCCAAGTTCCCCAGCCAAGGACAGGACAGATGTAACCATTCCCCCGACCCAATGAGCCAAACAATAGAGGAGAAGATGGAACAAGAGCCATGCCAAAGCACCCATGCCCCAAGCCCCGACCTCAAGCACTTCACACTCGTGCACATCCCACTCACATAAAACTCTAGCACGGCCGTGGGGCGCAGCCGGAGGGAGGGCAGGTCGCCGAAAGAGCGGCTGCGTTGCAGCTTGGCAAAGAAAGTGTCTTGCAAGGCACTCAAGACAGACAGCCGCCTTGGCTTGTCTGGTGAAGGATGCAACCATTTCTTCAGAAGTCAAAGCAAGATTGGGGAGTTAGTGGAAAGCATTAAGTCACCAGGTTTCATTCGCTTTTAAGCAAGCATTTTGGATTAAAACAAGAAGGGGGTTCTTTATATCAGTTTCCTTTAAAAGGATGATATTGGAGGGTATTCAGGAAGGGTAGGTGTCATAATCAAAGCAACAGGCCAAGCAGGTGGCGGGAGAGGACAGATGGGTAGGGTGGGGGTGGGTGTTCGTCAGCTGTGTGTCTATGACAAAAGGCAGCTTAGAATGCAGCTTCCTGGGTTATTACTGAACTATGATGAAGTTCTAAGAATAATATTCTTTAGGAATTATTGAGATATACTAATAGGATACACTGAGTATTTAAAATCATGAGTAAGCACTGGCTTAGGCCCACTGTCAACCCCAGACACCATCCTGAACTTACAAAGAAAGAATGATCTTTGAAGGTGGGCGTTTCCGGGGTGCCCTGGCTGTACATGGACATTCTCCGCTGAAGGGCAGCCGCCTTGTTCCCAGTGCCCGAAGTAGGAGTCATGTCCTCCACATCGAATGGACTGTAAGACACCATTTTAAATGGTTAAAATCCTCTATGTATGGCTTTTCTGTAGATGTTCATTGAAATGAAAACAAAACAAAAAAATCCTCTATGGCCACCAGACCACAGGCCAACTCAACACTAATTTCAACCCAGAGGTAGCTGGGATGTTTCTGGTCAAATTGGTTTGTCATAAAATCAACCAAGATAAAAGAAAGAGAGGCAAAATATTGAATCTCAGTCCTACCCAAAAACCCACAGATCAATTGGTTATTGGTATACCTAGATATCTATTTCCTTACATATAATAGAAAACTAATATATTGATATTTGTCCTATGAAAAGAAGATATTGCTGGATGGGAAGTTTGTACAATTTCTTTGTACAGTTTTCTAGGACAGACACTTGAACAATACAAGCACTTTCGCAGAATGGAGTACTACACAACACTGAAAAATAAGCAATTAACAAAACTACATAATATCAACAAATTTAGGAGACATTATACCAAGTAAAATAAGTCAGTCACAAACGGACAAAACAATATAAGACCTCTTTTATAAAAATTTCAAGAAAACTTTCTACACAGACTTAATCTTGGATAGTAACCAGAGACGAAATGAAAGAGTAAAAATTAATAAATAGGTTAAAAGGCACGTATTAATATGGGTGAAAGGAAAGGCAATATTCAATAAAGGAATAATCATCACCCTATCACCAAAGAAAGGTAAGGCACAAAAAGATATAGAGGAATTAATGGAACTAAAAATTACAGGAAATAAGCAGGAACAGTACGATTACATTGAGGTTACCGAAATTCATACCATTAAACAAAATGTGCATGAATGACTGAATGAAAAATTATTTTGTTTTTGTAAACCTTCACTCAAATCACAATAAAAATTAAAGAGAGTAATAGATACTTGTTCAGTCCTAAATAAAACATTCAAAGATGGAATCCCATTGGTCTTCAAGTCTCTTAAAAGTAGTGTTTATTATCATGCCATCTAATTCACCCATCTGAGATGGTAATGATTGTAAGTTACGAGGAGGGAGTGCCGGTAAAGGTTGCTTTCCCTACTGCAGTGACAAGGTCACAGGATCTTCATTGCCTCCATGCCTCTCTATATGAAATAATACAGTCAACTCCATCTGGAGACCTCATGGGCGTCAGAGTAGAACTGCACACCACCAGGTTTTCAACAGTTGAATTTTCAGTTGTACATCACAAGGCTTTGCTTCCAAGGTGCTCTGGGTAAACCTGTACCTCCAACCTTTTAGTTATTAACCAAGTACATCATACGCACCATCTTGGGCTCTCAGGTCATATTTATTACTTGCTGATCCAGCAGAATAACATTTGATGCTGTAAGCAACTGGTACTCGGTGATTTAGCAAATGGCCTTGCTTAAGGGGTAAATTCAGAAAAATCACTTTTTAAGTCATTTGTTTTGAGAAAAACATTACCTCCTTTGGAAAGAATCACTCTCAGTTTGCAGAAGAAGAGATGTTAGGCTTTTACTCAAGTTGTGTGAAGTATATAAGATTAAACAGGATAAACAATGAAAAATACTACAGTGCCCAAAGCTTAAGGGACATGGACTTCTAAGGGTGATAGAAAAATGGGAATCATTAAGGACGATGGCTGAACATGATGGACATAGTTAATGTCACTGAATTATATATGGAAATATGTTGAAATGGCTAATGTTTTACTATCTATATTTATTTGTTTAAAATACACACACAAAACTGACAGGGCAACACGGATATTAATTAATATTGCTAAGTTGTACATGTAAAAATGACCAAACTGGCAAATGTCTTGTTACATATATTTTACCATAAAAAGTAAAAAGTTTTTCATCAATCTAACCAACCACCATAGGGGGGGGAAATCATGCTTTTTTTGAACGTAACTATCTTATACTGGATACTGGATACTTATTTCTTTCCAATTTGTCTATTTAGGAGACATATTTTTATATATTTAGAAGCAGAGAAGGAGGGAGAGAGGGAGGCAGGATAACAGAATTGATCCTTGAACAACGGGACTTGGAACCACTTAAGGAACTTATATGCAGATATCACCCTCTCCCCATTACTATTGCAAGGGAGCTCTGACAGCCTAGTGGTAAGGAGTTGGGCTGCCAACCCAAAGGCACACAGCTTAAATCCACCAGCTGCTCTGCAAGAAAAAAGATGGGCAATCTCCTCCCATGCAACTTACTGCCCCTGAAAACATGATGGAGGGTCAGCTACAAGTTGCTTCTGACTCAGTGGTTCCTAACAACAGTGTTATTGCAGAGACTTCAAGCGTTGCATATGCTAAAAACTCCAGGAGCTGCTAATTATCTCCTGTAAGTAGCTCATCTTTCTAGTAAATAACACATCACAGTAACAAGGGATTACCCCCCTATTGCCGGTTGTTCAAGGGTCAACCTATTTTAAAATGGGAAGTATAGGAGGAGAGTAGAGACGGACCCGTTTCTCCAACTTCAGCCTATATGAGCACCACCTGGCGAGCTTATTCATCAGATTGTTGATGGGGCCACCTTTTAAACAGCACGAGCCTGTAGCAGACATTTGTCTGAGATGAAATTAGAAAGGGTAACTTACTACCAGGTGATTTCCAGGTTCAGTTTGATGGTGCCAAGGTCATTGATGTCAACAGCCACCACCTGAGGATGAGCTGCAAACAGCTCTTTGGTTTCACAGGTCACACTGCCCACCAGGAGGTGCGTTGCCAGCCCTTTGAGCTCTGTGACCTAGGAGAGAGGGCAAAAGGCCTTATATGACAGCAGAGGTGAAAGAGAATATAATTTCCCTTTTCCTTTGCAGGTTGGATTGTTTCGGAGTCACTGTTCATTAACTCCAAAGCACAGTGACTGTATGCATGTCAGAGCAGAACCATCCTCCATAAAGTTGTTCATCGTTGATTTTTCAGAAGTAGATTGCCAGGCTTCTCTCCTGAGAGGCTTCTCGTTGGACTTGAAGTGAGATACTTTAACCTTTCTGTGACATTAAGTGCTTATTGTTCAAAGTGACTTTCCTAGCCACTGACTCAGACTCTGCGATGTGGACGGGTTGGAATATGTGAATAGAGTGTGTCAGTCTATCTACAAGGGGATTGGCTATCCTCACTACTAGGTTCAGCAGATTCAGGGGCAGATTCTGAGGGTCTTACCACCAGTAAAGAAGCAGCAGCAACGCAGTACACACCCTGCAGGGCCAGAGATTGTTAACACTAGCCAGATCCACAGCAGCAGAAGCTGATGTCACAGGAGAAAACCAGAGAACTGACATGAAACAGAGCTGACCTTGGGACTGCTACTCCATGGAACCAGAGCTAAGAGCCTTCGCTTGCTGGAGGACTTGGGGTGGGGAGAGCCATAATTGTCAGGACTAAGTGGTAAATTAAGGAACTTCACTGCAATCCTGAATGCATGCAGTTCAAATTCCTCAGCTGCTCTTGTGTGATTAATTACTTCTACCAGGTGATTTCAGGTGGAGGGTCAACCATGAGTTGGTTCTGATTTGACAGCAAACAACAACAATAGCAGGAACAGGAACATTAGCTTAAAGCTGCTAGGCTAAAGGCTTAGGTGCCTATGAGAACATTATAGCAGCTGTCCTGACCGAGTGAGTGAATTCTGAATTTTTACTTCCCTAACAAACTTTGTAAGTATGATTCCATGTGCTGTTCTGAGTTATTGCAATGAATTCTAGACCGAGTAAAGCAGTAAGACTGGTGTTAGTAGAAAAAGGTACTGGTGTGTATGAGTTATGTTTGACCACGTGGGAATTGGTTTTGTCTTGTGAATGTTGTTATTGGGACAGTTCCCTTCTGAGGAGTTAGGAGAGGTAACATATGCCCATCCCCAAATGGCCCTTGTTTTTTATAACTTTGTACCATTTATGAGTTGCTACAGCTGAAAATCAAAGTGACTATTCCCAAAGACCATCTTAAATGTATTTCTACTACTCTCATACCAGAGCTCTGGTGGCCTAGTGGTAAGAAACTGTGCTACAATCTCAAAGGTACACAGTTCGAATCCACCAGCTCCTCTAGGGGAGAAAACTGACAACCTCTTCCTGTGCCATTTACTGCCTCTAAAAATCTGCTGGAGGGTCAGCTATGAGTTGGTTCTAACTTGACAACACATAGCAACAACTCATACCCGAGTGGCTCTTATTGTAGTACATGTGGGTACAGAGGGAAGCCTCTGGGATGGAAGGGCAGTAGGTTAAGGTTACCATTACCATTAGCTCATCATGCTGTGGTGCCAGGAAAGACAAGTCAATGACAATGCTTACCTTGATGGAAATCAATCCGACTATCAGCGGCAGGAAGACCATTTCTTCTCCATCCCAGCTCTGTTTGCCATTGACTTCTATTTTGCCTTTCAGTTTCCACCTCTGTCGGCCATACTTCATGAAAATCTGGGGAGAAGACATCGAAGACCCACATGTCCCACTGCCCTCATCCATCTTCCCAGCCCCCACACCACGGCCCAAAGTGTGAGTAGATAAACATCTGCTGCTCTGCCCTTCTCCATCCTATCTCCATTACGGTATTGTCCATTCTTTGAGATTTCCTGCATTCTTCAAGGTGGGACAAGTGATGAGAAGCAAGAAGATGCTTAAAAGGGAAGTTAAGAATCGTAAAAGTTTTGTTTTTTAAAGACAGAAGGAGTGGAGGGTTTTCTTTAGTAAAGGTATTACTCTATGCCCTTCTGCTTAACTCAGGTCAAATAGTTGCTTTTGGTTAATTCTACGTCAATGCCACAGTCAGTGAGAATCATTCTCCACACTCCCCAGCTCCTTTAGAGGCATGAGAAACCATCAGCAAAAAGTGTCAGGTGCAAGAACTAAGTTATCCTCCCTTTAGATGAGGAAGTCAGAGCTGAACAAGGACTAGGCAAGGCAACACTGAGAAGGTATAGATATCTCCATGGAAAGAGCGCTGTAGTGTTTAGGGAAAGATACTCTCCGACCCCCACCTCAAAAGGCATGATTGTAAAGGGGCTTGGGACAGATGAATTGACTATACAAAATCCCTTTAGAAGGGAGAAAATGTTCTCCATTCACCTGTTAGTATACATTTATGAAGAAAGATACAGACATTAGTTTTCATTAATGATTCTTATGATTATGCATGAGTCTAGATTATATCTTAGATCAGAAAACCAGACTAAAAAAAACATTTTAAAGTAAAATAATAAGAAAACTGATAGCATATGGCTATAGAGAATGTTATTCAATGATGTTACATAAAGCACCAATATTAAATTGTTGGTACTGAGAACTATTGTAAGGAGGGTCCGATCCTTGGAGAGGGACATCATGCTTGGGAGAGTGGAGGGACAGCTCAGGAGGGGAAGACCCTCTCTGAGGTGGATTGATTCAGTGACTGGGGTGACAGGGATGGGTGTGTCAGAGGCTGTGCGATTGGCACAGGATAGAGCAGGGTTCAGGGCTGTTGTACACAGAGTCGCTATGAGTCACAAGCGACTCGATGGCATATAACAACAACAACTCTCTGAGAACTATATGATAACATGAAGAAAGTGTCTTCCCATTCTTAGGAGGCCAATTTAAAGGTAAAAGGTAATAATGTCTGTACTTTAGTCTAAAATGGTTCAGTGAATAATAATAAGAAATTAAAGCAAATATGGTATAATGTTAACCATCAGTATATCTAGATGAAAAGAGAACAGGTACCTTTTTTTTTTTTTTTTTTAGATCTGGTACTACTCTTGAAATTGTCTTATGCATTTAAAATAGAGACAATTTAAGAAGCCAAGTGATGACAACTGGGCCTTCCTTTCAAGTTCTCAATGCCAACCCCTAGCCAATAGCACTTACTTCATATTGATCTCCAGGGCAGAGACGAGCAAAGCCAGCCAGACCTAGAAGCAAGCAATTAGAATGTGAGATGTAGACACGTGTCCCTTTGATACAAGCCCACACAAACATACTTCAAAAATTCAAATAGCAAAAGGATAAATATGATACACCTTTACTTATATGCAATAATAGATCAATCCACAGATCATTAGTGCTTATGGGGTAAGGCATAGGAAGAGAGAAAGATGAGGCTTCGGTTGAGAAAATGTGCAGTTTAATTTAGTGGCGGTGGAATGATAGTGAAAAGCAGGGTGAGAATGACAGCAGTGTGAAGAATGTGATCAATGTCTTTGAATTGTACATGTAGAAATTCTTGAACTGATGAATTTGTATGTATGTGTATTTTCACCATATGTTATTGCATGGAGCTGCAGTAGTATAGTTTATAGGGCATTGCACTCTACCCAAAAGGCTGTGTGTCTCCTGTGGCTCAAATCCACCAATAGCTCCTTGGGAGGACAATTGTCTCCTGTTAAGATTTACAGCTTTGGAAATCCAGTGGAGGATCTCTGCATGTCAGAACCGATTTCAATGCACTGAGGTTTTTTTTTTTTAGTTTGAATATGTTGCAATGTAGTGGAGCTTGTTCTGACTCATAGAGTTCCTACCAGTCAGACTAAATCTATTTCCTGTGATTTCTTATGCTATAACCTTTATGGGAACAGATTTTGTTGTTGCTAGATGGCTAGAGTTGAGTACAATTTACCTATGAACAACAGTTCTGAACACTGTCTTATTTCATGATATCCTCTCAATCTCTGACACACTCAAGTCCATTGCTGCAGTCACTGTGTCAATTCATCTGGTTGAGGGTTTTCCATTCCTTCACCATCCCTCCACCTTCACAAGCATGATGTCCCTCTCCAAAGAATAACCTCTCCTAGCAAAATGTCCAAAGTATGTAAGACAGCGCTTTGTCATCTTTGCCTGCAAGGAACACTCTGCTTGTATCTTCTCCAAGACATATGTTTGTTCTTTTGGCAGATATTTAGTACTCTTTTCCAACCCCACATTTCAAAGGCATCAATTCTTTATTATTCTGTCATCTTAATTCATTGTCCAGCTCTCAGATGCATAGTAAGTGACTAAAAAGACCATGGTTTAAAACAGGTGCAGCTTAGTTCTCAAACTGACACTATTGCTCCTTAATAATCTGGAGAGGCCCCAGACTACAGACTTTCCCAAAAGATCTCCTGATCTCTTGTTTGCTGCTACCAAGTATACTAAAAGGCTGGTGGATTCTAATTGCTGACGTTTAGTTAGTCCCTAAGAGTTTACCACCAGGGCTCCTATTCAACTAAATAAAAATTAAAGCCCAGAATAGATTCTGTTAATGTGAGACTAGAGCTGTAACTGCCTGATTTAAGATTCAATCAAATTCCATTCAGAGTCTGAGAAAGGTATATTCATTTGCTTACTTAAAATATTCCCATGAAAATGATATTGCTATCTTGTTTTTAGTTTTGCTTCAATGCTGTGAATTCGCTACCAAGTTATATCTGACTCTCTACCTGGTTTTCCGAGACTGTAAATCACAAGGCAGCAGTGGAAAAGGTCCAGAGATGCAGGAAAAATGCACTTGCTATTACTAGAAAAATGCACTTGCTATTACTAGAAGCTGCCACGAGAGGGCAGCAACCCACCAGCTTACCATTTCTCTTACCCAGGTGGTTAGTGCATGAAAGCGCTTTCACTAATAATTAGAACATAACAAGCCACTTAAAAGGATTTACTGAAATAAACCCGGAATGAAACAGGGTAATTTCCACGATTTAAAAAACATTTCTTAAAGCACAACCGACTGGCTTTTATAAATACAAATCCCAAATGGATCAGCCAATTCAAAGAAAAGCTTTTTAAAAGCCCTCGCAAATTAGTTCAGGATTAATCCATTGCCTTTTCACCTGTGCAACCACCAAAAAAGTCTAATTGAAAAGAAACTGACCTGAGTATTTTCTGGGATTATGTGCCATTATAAAGATTATTAAAGGTTGCTACAGAGCAATGTTTAATAATCCTTATAATTGTACATAGGGTGGCTATGAGTCACAGGCAACATGACGACACATTACAACACCACCACCCCTGTTGGCCTAGAGGGTAGTGAGATATGCTGCTAACCTAAAGGTGGCATCTTGCTAGTGGTTCAAATCCACCATTGGCTCCATAGGAGAAAGTGGGGTAATTTTCCCGTTTAGAGCCTTAGAAGACCCACTGGAGGGTCAGCTATGAATCAGTTCTGAACTGATAGTAATCAGAGTAGAAAAATCAAAGTATCCATAGGTAATCATTTCTGATTTCATTTTCCTCCATGTATCTAAAATTCAGACATTGGTTATTCAGTTTTGGTTATGGCTCATTAACAAACTATCTACTATTAATAGAATAACCATATGGAATTCAATTAGATACATATATGCACCAAAGGATTAATTAAATACACACACACACACACACACACACACATATATGTTGTTGTTGATTGCCATCAAGTTGAGCATGACTCATAGTGACCCTATGAACATAACGCCTGAAGTCTTCTATAACTACCATCATTTGTCAAAGTTCATAGAGTCTCCAGAGGCATGTTGTGCTGCTGGCCTACTGGTAATTGCTCTGTCAGCCCAAAGGCATGAAGTTTGAACTCATCAGCTGTTCTGCAGGACAAAGATAGGCAATCTCTTCCTGAGTGATGTACAGCCTCTGAAAACTTGCTGAGGATCAGCTATGAGTCGGTTCCAATTTGATGGTACACAACAAGAATAAGTACCTATAATAGGTAAGGAATTGAGCTGTCAAGCCAAAGGCACACAATATGAATCCATCAGTGGCTCTGCAGGAGAAAGATGGATAACTTCTCTCTCCTGCTGAAAAGTCAACTTTTGTGACTTTCAGCATCTTGTCTGGTAAACTTAGGGGATTTTTATAGTGAGGTCAACCTTACTGTCATCTTAACACTTTGTAATGACTTCTGAATGATCTGGAAAGCTAACACTACAAGTATTGTGATTCAAAGGCACACAACATAAACAGACACACTCGCGCTCTCTCTCATACATACACACACACACACACACACACACACACACACGTATCTAGGTCTTCTTTTTGTATATAACTCCTACAAGACAGTAAGAAAAAGGCTACTAAAACCAGGATATCAGAATGGCCAAGAAACATATAAAAGGGTGTCCAACATGATACATCAACAAAGAAATAAAATTAAAATTACAATGAGATAAAATAATACACTGATAGAAATGGTTAAATCTTAAGTCTAGCAAGGATGTGGAGGAATTTAACTCTCCTTCACCACTAATGAGACTGTGAAATGGAAAACTGCTTGTTTGCTCCGGAAGCAAATAGGTTATGGCTAGTCATACAATATACAATAGTTATAGAATGCAGAAGTCAGTATATTTGTCTGGGGATTTTAAGAAAGGGGAAACTCTATGAACTTGGAGAAAAGATGAAAGTTTTGTGTTCAAGACTTCCATTCCTAGGGCTGCTATGGGTCATCTACGACTCTACGGCACTTAACAACAACAGATAGTAATTACTTTAGGCTTTGCATGCCAGTCTCTGTCTTTGGATTGTCAAAACAGCTATGCACAATATATAAATGGATTCCAGTAAAAAGGTCTTTCAAAAAGGAATAAATGTAAGAAACTGACCTGGTATCGTTACTGGCTAATGGTGAACAAAGGGTATTAATACTTTTACAATCTCTTTTTCTTTCAAATTATCAGAAGTTTCACATCTAAAGAACTTAGCCAAATGGGAGAAGTTATGGGGTGGTAGTGTTTTTGAGCCTCTTGTCCTGTGCTATCATTGCAAAATTTCTTGAATTTTTTATCATGACTACAATATAACAATTATGAACTACAATGTCTGCTGAGTTGATTCTGATTCCCTTTATGACAGAGGAGGTTCCAAGGTTGTAATCTTTACAGAAACAAAATGCCACATCTTTTTCCTGAAGGCCATTTACTGGGCTTGAACTGATGAACTTTGGTTGGTTGCTCAGTACTTACTGTGCTGCACAACACTGCTGTGTTCTGCAGCACAAGGTGCTCTTGATAACAGCTGCAAAACAGTGCAGTGCGAAACAGTGGGAAGTTACCAGAACAGTCTAATGTCTTGTGCACCTGGTTCTCTAATAGCATAATGTGTTATATGTTAGGCTGCAGACCAGAAGGTTAGTGGTTGAAATCCACCTGCTGTCCTTTGAGAGAAAGACAGGTAGTCTCCTTCCATAAAGATTTACAGCCTCAGAAATTCTACTGAGGTCATTATGAATCAGACTTGTTGGCAGTGGTTTCTTTGTTTTGTCTAGGTGCTTTTCAGCATCTTGTCTGGTAAACTTAGGGGATTTTTATAGTGAGGTCAACCTTACTGTCATCTTAACACTTTGTAATGACTTCTGAATGATCTGGAAAGCTAACACTACATCACTCAAAAAGTTGTCACTAGGGGCTTACTCTGGGAAGGGTGTGAGCTGGTGGTGGTGGACAAGGTTTTTATTTTTATGGTACACCCTGTGCTAGATGTTTCACCTGCCTCGTTGCTGTAACAGCTGCTCTGTGGCCTCGCTTGGAGACCTAGATGCTACACTGACCACCATTTCCTCCCACTGCTCAGACCATTCTTCCAGAACAACTCTTAAGTTTTCTTCTCAGTCCAAAGAAAATAATCAAGGAGATGAACAGGGCTCCCACCACAGGGCTTGCTCATTTAGGGATCAGGCATAAATAATGCCCAAGGACCAGCTCGTTGGTGTTCCTTTCCTCCCTGGTCCTGAATTCTCAGCACTCTGAAAGCTGCAAGTGACCTTGTCTTGTGGTCAGCACAGACTTCGGCATCCATACCCACTGCCTGGAACTTAATGTGACCAGAACTCCTTGCTCTCACATCAGTTAGTACTCGTGATAGCCTTTGATCAAGATTCTAAGGTGGAGTATAGTCAGAGGATTTGTTGCTGTTTATTGTCAAGTTAGAGCTGACCCTCCACAAGTTTTCAGAGACAGTACAGGAGGAGACTGTCTATCCTTCTCCCGTGGAGCAGCTGGTGAATTTGAACCATGTGCCCTTGGGAGTGCAGTACGGTTTCTTACCACTAGGCCACCAGCAGTCCCTTTAGAGTTGACTGCCCTTCTTTCTTCTGAGGAATGACTGGCGGATTTGAATGACCAGCCTTTCAGTTAGTAACCTGACACGTTAGGCTACACTACCAGGCCTAGCAACAGTCATTGAGAAGAGAATTAGTTCTCCTCAAGCCTCTGCATCCCTGAACTGCCAAGCTGGATGTCTAAGCTCAGGAGTCCAGTTTTCTTGCTTAGTATGACATCTGAGACTCTTTATAACTTGCCCCCGACTAACTCTCTGAAATTCTTCTTCCCATAAGCACCTTAGTCACGCTAGACTACTGGTCATTTTTTTGAACACACTACTCCAGGGCTGTCTAGAAAAATGGTCCCATCCATTCTAACTGAAAGGCTATACTGTGGAGTCTTTCTTTTCCCATCCCCACCATCTACAGCTGTTTGGCGCTATTGCTCTGGGGAGAGGTTTTGGCTCCTATTCCCACTTTCCTCTGTAGACTGCATGGAAGTCAAAGCTAGGGAAGACCCTCAAGAAACAGCCTGGGGCCCGTCCAGCAGCCAGGGTCAGCAAAGCCTTCATCAGTTGTTGTTTTCACCATCACTGTCACCTCTGCTTCTTTGTCTATGTTGGTGTTGGGGAAAGGGAAGTGTGTAAGGGTGTGGAAAGAGGAAGTTGGGTTACCAGGACCGAGAATATTATGAAATATTCTCAGTTTATGTCAACATGTTGGTTGGGTTAGTTGTTTTTACTGGAATGACAACAGATAAGAAAGCAGCTAACTGCAAAGGTGGATTTCAGGGAGGCAGGTGGAGGTCTTCTTAGCCCTTGTTGAGAGAGGGGGCGATTTTCACGAGGGCAGGACTCCAGAAAGTATCAAGGGGACATTTTCTGAGTTTCATGCTAGCTTAGGAGAGGAATTAGAGAGAAATACACAAATAGAATCATGGAGAATCCATTTCAGGTCTGAGAGGTCCCATAAGAGAAACTCAGCCCAGACAGAAGCTAAGGAAGTCAATCAGACAGAAAAGAAAGAACAACTGGCAGAGAGGCCAAGGTGGGACAACAGGACCACCAGGAGACTGGCTGCCCGTCACAACCCAGCACCCTGCTTTAACTCAATGCCCCGTGGATGGCATGGGGCAACATCACCTCCATTGACCACCAGCTCTCAGTCTCCAGATTTGCAGATCTGGAGGGTTTGGGGTCCCTTTACCCCTCTGCCACTCCCAGGGTGCCTGTGTTCTGGGTCAAAGAGGGTCCTGCGATAGAAGAGACTGTTCTGCAATAGACGAGTCTGTTCTTAGATGGTCAGAGGCATCTGCTCTGCTCTGTTATTGCACTTCCAGGTTATTGTGGAGTTGGAGTTTGGGAAGGCATTAGGAGCAAGACTCAGTGCCAAGACTGACTTCCACTTCTATGACTCCAGGCACAAGTCTTTTAGTCTCTGTTGAGCCTCAACGTCCCGTCCATAAATGAAGAGATTATTACCGTATTAGACAATGATGCATTTGACAACAGTAAGTATAGGAAACACATGTATACAGAGGGGCCTGAGTGGCAGAGTTGGTTTAAGTATTTGGCTACTAACTGGAAAGTCAGTGGTTCAAACCCACCAGCCATCCGTGGAAGAAAGATGATGCAGTATGGCCCTGGTAGGATTTACAGACTCAGAAACCCAATGGGTCAATTCCACACTGTCCAGTGAGGGCCAGGAATGACTAGACAGCAGTGACGGTGGCTCTTCTAGTGTCTGAGCAATGATAAGCCTTGCATGATCTGAACTTCTCTGAGGCCATGTGGCTCCATGACCTCACGGCTGGTGCCTGTGTGTTGGGAGAAGTGGAAGGAGGCATTTTCTGCTAACCGCTGATTCAGGCTAATTGTTTCCCAAATAGAATTTTTACAGTTAAATAAGTGTTCCAGGATCTTGTGCAGGAACCACCGACTCTGACTTGCTAGAATGGGAATCACTGACTCACTTGTTTAGTTGGAGCTTGGTGGTTCAAACCCACCCAGAGTGACTTCATAAGAAAATCATGGAAATTTATTTGAAAAAAAAAAAGATTCATTAAAAATACTCTGGAGCACTGTCCTATTCTGACCCATATGGGGTGGCCACCTAGTTGGTCCCAGGATAACTGGCTGGTCTGGCCTCAGATATAACTGCTACATAGTGCCACTGGATACAGCAGAATGAAACAAGGCCTGATCCTGTACCATCTCACACAGAGGTGGCTGTTGTTATGTACCACTGAGTTGGAATTGACTCAGAGCTGACCTTCCAGCTGGTTTTCAGAAGCTGTAAAAGACATGTGAGGAGACTCCCCATCTTTCTCCTGTGAAACAGCTGGTGGATTTAAACTGTGTGCCTCTGGGTTGACAGCATAACTCCTTTCCCACTAGGCCACCAGAGCACCCTTCCCACAGAAGAGGACCTCAAAATGAAGAGAGGTGACCAAAAAGAAATAGAAAAAAGTACAGGTGGCCCAAATCTTAGTACTGAAAAAAAGCTATGACTGAAGAAACATCAGAATAACAGGTAGATTCTCTAACAGATCTGTGGGAGAGAATACTGTCCTTTGGAAGCTTAGGGCTGAGGCAGTTATTATTCCAGGTACACTCACCCAGGAAGATCTCACGTCTGTAGAGAACTCCTGCCTGAAAAAATCTCCCTTCTGCATTAGATGACTCATTCTAAAATGAAGCTTTCCTGTTGAGTGCTTCTCAAAAAAAAAAAAAAAAAAAGCCTGCCTCCATTTAGTCCCTTAACTGCATAAAGTAGACAAAAGCGTGATTAAGTCCCCATTAGCCACCCAGGATGAAGCTACCAAGAAATTTTAGCGAGAATAAAGAAACACACCTCGGCCCTCTTAGCTGTGGCTGAAAATGTCAGTTGTTGTTTTTGTTGTTGTTATGTGCCACCAAGTTGCCTGTGACTCATAGCAACCCTACATAGAACGGCCCTAAACCCTGCTCTATCCTGTAACAATCTTATTGTCTCTGACACACTTATCCCCATTACCCCAGTCACTGAATCAATCCATCTCATCAAGGATCTTCCTCTCCTGCACTGTCCCTCCACCCTCCCAAGCATGACGTCCCTCTCCAAGGACTGATCCTGTGTTGCAACATGTCCAAAGTATGTAGAGCCAGAAGAAAAACGGGCCTGCTATGAAAGCTGATAGTCCCACCTGGCCACCAAGCTGTGTGAATCTCTATGAATCTGATAACAGACAAGTGATGTTCCACTTCCTAACACCAGTGCTCCTTGTTCTGAAGATGCTGTGATACAAAGGATCACAGAATCAGAACTTTCTGGAATAGCTGCCTGCAATGCACTAGGAAGAAGACAGAAAAAGACATAGTCCTCCTGGAATTAACAGGAAGAAAAGACAATTTGGTGAGTAATCTAGAGAAAACTGAGAGACAATTGACAGTTCAAGTCAGGTCACAGACAAGACAAGAGATAAGTCCATTTTGGAGAGATTTGGTTTAACAATGGTTTCTGCAATAAGTCAATGGTAGGGAAAAAAATAGGTAGAGATTTGCTTTATATTTAAATGAGATCTAAGAGATATATCTGTGACTGAAGACTTGCATGTTGCTAAAATGCAAAATAAGATTCAGCAGAGCTTCCTGACTGAGACAGAGTGATGTTGAGTTTATTGTTCAAAATGGTTCCCCTAGCCATTTCCTGACTTTGCCATGTGGATGAACAGGAACATGTGAACAGGGCATGTTAACCAATCCACAAGAGGACTGGCTAGATTTGCCAATCCACAATGGGATTGGGTAGTCTCACCATTAAACTGAGCTGACCCAGCAGCACAATGAGAGAACCTCACCACTAGCAAAGAAGCAGCAAGGAAATGCAATGTATCCTTCAGACCAGAGATTCTTGTACCAGCCAGTCCAGGGTGTATGGGAGCAGCAGCCATAGCGGCCACAACAAAGAACCAGAGGTCTGAAGTGAGACAGATTGGGCCTTGGGATTGCTACCTCACAGGGAACCAGAGCTAAGAGCCTTTGCCCAAGTTTGTTGGAGGACTGGGTGGGGGCAACGGGAGGGAAGAGGCATAACTGACTTTAACTCTGGCCTAAAGCTGGAAGGCTCAAGGCTGAGATGTCTGTGCAAGTATTTTAAATGCTGTCCTGACTATATTCTGCTAGAGAATTGATGCCTTTGAGCTGTGGTGCTGGAGAAGAGTGTTGCATATACCATGGACTGCTAGGAGAACAAAAAGGTTAGTCTTGGAGAGGGTGAAGCCAGAATGCTCCTTGGAGTCAAGGATTCTGAAGCTTCGTCTGACATACTTTGGGCATGTTGCAAGGAGGGACTGGTCCTTGGAGAGGGACATCATGTTTGGGAGAGTGGAGGGGCAGCGAAGGAGAGGAAGACCTTCGATGAGATGGATCGATTCTGTGAGTGGAGTGGTGGGAATGAATGAGTTTGAGATGGCGAGGTTGGCACAGGATAGAACGGCATTTAGGGCTCTCGCACATAGGGGTTGCTATGAGTCACAAACGACTCGATGGCACATAACAACAACAGCAACAATCTGAATTATAGCCTTTTGACTGCACTAATATGGTTCTTTGTGATCTGTGAGCCATTGCATCAGATTTTGGACCCAGCAGAGCAGTAAGATTGGTGTTGGGGTGAGTAGAATGAGGTGTAAAAACATGGGACAGACATGTCTGATCTCATGGAGATTGATTCTGTGTTGCTGAAGGAGACAGTTCCTGTTTGTGAAGTTGGTAAAAGTCAGATATGGCCATCCCCACAGCTCTTGCTCTTTTTAGAGACTAGGAAGCTACATCTGTAGACTTACTTTTTAATCACTCCCTCACTCCTTGCCACTGAGCCAAAATTGACTCATAGCTGTTGGACCTTATAAATTGCATGGAAGGAGGTTGCTCCTCTTTTTTTCTGAGCTATTGCTGGTTGAATTGAACTATCAGAGAAGAACTGTCTTTGAGTGAGCAGTGCAACTCCCTATGGGCCGCCAGATCAGTGTAAACCCATGGATCTTAATGGTCTGCTCGTCAATTGATCTGGGAGATGGTGTAATGTTTCATTGCTGTGCGCAGGGATATGATTACTTGGATCTGAATCTACACCAGCTAACCACCACAACAATCAGAAGTATATTCAGCAGCAATCCTAATGATTGGATCCTGATTCAAACAAACCAAAGAAAGCATTCCTGAGATAACTAGAGACATTTTATATATGAGTTAGGTTAATAACAAAGGCATATTAATTTTTTTAGATGTGATAAAGTGAGAATGTTGACATTGTAGTTACATAAGGAAATGTGCCCATTCTCTAGGAGATGCAAACCGATTTGTACAATGGGGACTGAGGTACCTAGGCTTTACTTCCAACTAAACCATGAAAGGAAGCTGTGAAGGAGTTGCCCTAGCCTGTTGCATCACTAAACAAAAGGCTGCACAAATCCACCTGTGACTCTGAGGGAGAAAGATGGGCAGTCTCCTCCCATTAACATTCACAGCCTCAGAAACTCACTGAAGGCTTGCTGTGAGTCAGAATCAACTTGATGAAAGTGAGGCTTTCCTGTAGTTTGGTTGTGGAGGGGAAAATAAAATATGAAAACAGATATAGCAAACATGGCAACATCTCGCTAAGTTTCACATCTAGGCAGTGGGTTGATGGGGCTCAATATAGTCTTCTCTTCCTTTTTGCATGTCTGTAAATTTGTAATAATAAGCATTTCTTAAGGGCGCTTCAAGATGAGAAGGATCTGGAGCATTAATAAACAAGCAGACAGGTTAAGAGTGGGTGGCTTTGTGTATTTCCAAGGAATATAAGAATAGTATGCACTTAGGGAGCTCTGTGAAGGGGCACCCTACTCTCAGAACAGGAAAAAGAATACCTTTCATCTTGATGGAGAATTCCCCCAGCAGACTCTCCAGCTCTGCTTCAATGGTGCACATGTTCTGTGAAGACAATGAGACCAAGTTAGAATGCCCTTTCTTTCTCAAGTAGTTCAAAGCACAATAACGTCTTGGAAAAAAATATTGTCTGACATTCTGGACAACTACAGCAAGTATTTACATGTTGGACTTGCATTATTCATCCCTGACTATAAAATATTTCTGTCAAAATGTTCAAGCTGACTGAATCTAAGAGAGTCTCTCTCAAGGAGTAAAGAGCATTTAAATGAATTAATGCAATTACAACATGAACTGATAGATCCAGAAAATGGACTGTTTAGTCAGAACAGGCCTGGACTCAAACTTCTACCATTTTGTTCAGCAGTCAAGCACTAAGCTACTGTGCCATGAAGGTTCCTTACACAAAGGCAATAAGGTGGAAAAAAGATTAAAGAGATAACAAGCAAACACAACATAGTGCCCTGATTGCATCCTGATTTGAAAATCAGGTCGCAAGTGAAAAAAAGGGGAAACAAAACAAAATAAACCATTGCCTTCTAGTCAATTCAGACTCATGGTAACCCAGGTGTTATTACAAAGCACACTCAGCCCTGAGGTTTTCCGGCCTGTAGTCTTTACGGAAGCAGCTTGCTCAGCCTTTTCTTCAGGGTGTTACTGGGTGGTTTTGAACTGCCAGCCACAATTTGAGTCCTTAAAAAAATCACCAAACCCACTGCCTTCCAGTCAATGTCAGCTCAGGATGACCCTCCCATGTATTTCCAAGGGTGTAAATCTTAATGGAAGGAGACTGCCCAATTTTCTCCCTCTGAGCCCCTTGTAGATATAAGCCAACACCATTAGGCTGGCAGTTGAACACATAATGCACCTATTCCTCACTTAACAACTGCATCACCAACACCTTAGTTGGTGCAAAACATCAGTACCACTAACGGAGCTTCAGTAAGCCAAAATAGCTAAAAAGACAGTACTGGACCAAGTAAGAGCAACTAGGATATTAGATAATTCTATAGAATTAGTATTAATTCTACTTGTTGTGCTCATGGTAGGCAGTTATTAAGGAGATACAAAGATTGCATAGACTAGTGTTGAGATCAGGACTAAATATTTAGCCACAATGTCATGACTTGTTATTATCAAATGGCCTATTCCTGGGAGAAAGAGACAGAACTGAAAGGAAGGAATGAAATAGGAATGAAAGAAGAAGCATGATTTTAAAATTTTTCTACAGATTAGAAATTTTTCAAAAGAAAGACAGTGGGACCGAATTTTTTCATAACCAAAACATACAAGCAGAGTTTTGCTCTAGTAGGAGCTACAACAACACCCTGACAGTGGTTCCTGGGTCTCATTTCACTTGAAAACAGAGGAAACAGGAAAAGCAGGACTGACACATCTGTGCCTGTGGTTCTGTTCTTAACTACTGCTGCTGCCTCAGTTCCTCAGCTTGTGAGCAGCTACACAGAGCGGCCAGAGTTAGAAATCAAAAGGGAAAGTTTTGTGGCCTAGACCTTCCCCAGACGGGCCCCTTCGTAAGTAGGCCAGCATAAGCTTTAAAAAAAAAAAAAAAAATATATATATATATATATATATAAATGTATTGTGTTAAAATGTATATAAAAACATTTGCCATTCTGATAATATTTTAGGTAGTATTAAGTATATACCTACTTTTCATTTATTGACTATCTCATTATTTAACATTCTGTAAAACATTAAGTATTTATATTTACTAAATATTAAGTAAATACATACCTACAATATTAAAATATCTATTATCTGACTTTGGGGAAGCTGAGCCAACTCTCTCCAAACTTTGCTCCCTCCTTGCTGTAGAGGGCACTGTCTGCTGTGCAGAGCCAATCTCCTCATCTGTGGCTATGTCCTCCGGATGAATGAGAAGGCAGCAGTGGGTGCCAGGTACTCCAGGTAGCCTAGGCCCGCAAGGAGGAACCAGTCCTTGAAGAGGGATGTCATTCTTGGGAGGGTGGAGGGACAGCGCAGGAGAGGAAGACCTTTATGAAATGGACTGATTCAGTGACTGGAGTAATGGGGGTGGGTGTGTTGGAGACAGTGAGATTGGCACAGGATAGAGCAGGGTTTAGGGCTGTTGTGCTTAGAGTCACTATGAGTCATAGGTGACTCAATGGCAGACAACAGCAACAACAACAATAGCCTAGACTTTTTTAGCTCAAAACTGCTATGAGGTGGGAAGGGAATAAAGGAAAAGGCATTGCGGGAGGTGCTAAACTGGCAGATGGAGCCTCTGCCTTGCTGGGGCTGGGGTGGTTGTCTTACAGGGAGCCCCAAGCATTGATGACACACCAGGCCTAAAAGGTAGAATAGGGTTTAGGTTCCTGAGACAAGGCTTGCCGAAATGCCAGATGCAAGTGGAACCTGGAGGCAGCTCTAAGAGATAAGCGCCGACCCAATCCAGAAAGTGGTTAAGCCTTGTGCCCTCAGTCACACAGCCCAGCTTTATTCAGTTTCATTACCTTCAAGCCTCTCCAAAGAGCAATAATCCGTAACTGGACTTATCACAATGATGAGCACACTGGTAAGCGTTAACTCATTATTTCTATGATCATATTTCCTAAATTTGGAAAAAAGCTGACAAATAGGTAGTAGGAAAAGAGTAAACTATTTCTCTTTTTTTTGCATAGCGACCAGGACTTTGGGATCTAACCATGTTGCCAAGTGAGGAGTGGGTATATTCAACACATTGGGCTTCCATCACCACTATCTTTTTCCAAATACTTTTCATCTCCCTGACCACAAATTTATTACCTCTTAAATAATAACTCCCCATTTCTCTTTCCCCAAACCCTAAACCACTATAAGCCATTAAAAACTTTTACTTTTATGTACATTTGCCTACCCACGTATTTCACATAAGTTGTATTGTTGTGTACTCATGTATTTCAAATAAGTGAGGTCATACAATATTTGTCTTTTTGTATCCAATTTTACTCAGCATGTTTTCAAGTTTCACCCATGTGATGTCATGTGTTAGAACTTCATTTCTCTTTATGACTGAGTAATACTCTGCTGTGTGGTTATACCTTTTTGTGCTTATCTGTCCATCTGTTGATGGTCACTTGTTTCTACCTTCTGGTCAATGACTGACAATGCTTTCAGGTTTTTTGGGAACATATCTAGGGGTGTAACTGCTACAAAAGCTTCTTTCCTTTTTTTTTTTTTACTTTATTTATTTACTCTATTTACAAATCAAATCAATTTTTCATTCTCATTTATATACATTTTATAACATAATTAACAATACTAATTAATTATAATGTCTGATTATTTTATTGTATATTGCCTTTCCCATCACAAAGATCTATTTATTAATTGTTCCTCCCCTTTCTCTCCCTTCCTTTCCTTAGTAACTATCCAAGAAAGATGCTGTATATAAAATTTTCCTTAGTTTTTTATAATAGTTGTATTTTATAATACTTGACCATTTTTGACTGACCTTTGTCACTCAGCATATTTTCTCTAGATTCACTCATGTTATGTAGTATCTATAAAATTCTTTATTTTTCTTTAGTGTTGAGTAATATTCCATTGTGTCAATGAACCATAGTTTCTTTAGTCATTCATCCTTGGGTAGACACTTAGGTTGTCCCCATCTCTTTGCTACTGTAAATGATGCTTCAATAAACATGGTGGACATATGTCAGTTCATGTTCTAGATCTTTTTTCTTTAGGATATGTATATAGTAGTGATGTATGTCTAGTAGAGGGGTTGCTGGGTCAAAGAAATAGTATTTCTATTCCCAGCTTTCTATAGAAGCATCAGATTGCTTTCCACAGTGTACTATTTTACATTCCCACCAGCAATATAAGAGAGTTCCAATCTCGCCACATCTTTGCCAACATTTATTGTTTTCTGACTTATTGAACTATGCTACTGTTACTACAGTGAGATTATTTTGAGATCTACTTCTTTTGAGACATTTTTCTGCTCTTGCTAAGAATATACACGGCAAAACATATATCAATTCAACTGATTTGACATATGTAATTTAGCAACATTACTTACATTCTTCAAGTTGTCCTCTCCTTTTGTTTACATTAAATCACTGCCCTATCTATTCTTTCAAGTTGCTATTGTCAGTTGGGTCTCATATAGATCTTAAACGAACACTATGCTCAGGACAGATATTCTTCACTAACTAAGTCAAACCACTGTTTAAGAATACTTCAGAATATTTTTTTAAGAAAAAAGTTTTATTAGCAAAAATATGTCTTCGAGAGAGATTAGAAAAGATACTTTTCAGAAGGAGAGAGAGACTCGCTGAGATGGGTCCATCTCTGGTGTGAAGGATTAAAGGAAATCTTTCAGGAGTAACTTTGATTCAAGGTTTAAAGACTACCTTAGGCAACACTTTCAGGAGTTCATCAGAAGATATGATTCTTTTTAAATATATTAACTTTAGTACTTATTTTAGAATAATTTGTGGGATTTGAGTAGAAGTATACATACAGAGTAAGTTGTTTTATCATCCAATAATTTACACACATTTTGTCTGACGACATTATAATACCCACAATATAATTCTGTAGTTCTGCTAGGGAGAAGGCCAGTTTGCATAAGAGAATATGCAAAGACAATGCTGGACATCATACATTGATTGGTATAGGATATAAAAGCTTGTGAGTGGTGATCTAAGAGATTCTTCCTTGTGATTCTCATGTCTATCAATCCTTCCATTCTACCACTTTCTAAGCTTAATCTATTGCTGCCACCTCTGTTATATTTAGCAGCAACCTCCATTCCAGTCTCCTGGTGGCATCTGCAGGATTCTGTTCCTTACGGCCAGCCTCCACCAAAGCTGTGGTCGTGTAGGTAGAGTTGGTGGTGGTCGTGGCTCTGATTAATGCTTAGCCAATTAATTCAGTAAGTTAGAAGGTTTTAGAAGCCATTTGAACTTTGTTTTCTGGTAAACTTGCAAGATGTTAACATTTTTATCAAGCTGGGGAAAATGTTCTTAGATCTGAGCTGCATGCAGCCTAGAAACTTTGGAAGCACAGTTCCAGTACTGAAAACCAATGAAGACAGATACAAAATCACTTGATGACACAGCTTATGAAGCTACAGAAATTAAAGGAGCCTGGGTGGGTTGGTAGGTTGTGTGTTGCTCTGCTGAAAGAAAGACTGGTGGTTTAAATCTATGAGTTTAGAAAGCTAGTCAGTCTGTTTTCATTAAGATTTGCAGCTTTGCTGCATCACTAGGGACAAGATTATACAATCATCGTAATCTAAACAAAATGCCAGGAGGAAATGAGTAGCTTGGTCATAGGATCTCAGGACTACAGTCTAAGCGATATTAAGGCCAATTTGCATAACAGAGTTCACAACGACAATGCTGTACATTATACATTGATTGGTATAGGATATAAAAGCTTGTGAGTGATCCTCTAAGGTGCAACCACTGATTCCTTTCTGTCTGGCTCAAAGAAGAGTGAAGAAAATCAAAGATGCTCTTAATTGCATGGAAACAATCTATAGCACAACAGATCTCATGACTCTCCACTTGCACAGTGCTGAGACCAGAAGAAATAGATGGTGCCCGGCTAACACTGCTAACAGCTTTGAAAGGGTTAACACTGGAGGGTCCTGGATCAAGTAGAGAATGAACGTGGAGCAAAACTCAAAATCACAATAATGTCCTGGATTACTGGTCTAAGAGAGGCTTGACAAAGTGGCCTATAGTGGCCCTTTCAACCTAGAATTAAACTCAACCGTGTGCAACAACCAAACAATAGGCAGGTCTAGCAGGTGAACAATACAATCATGGAGGCACTACATCCTTAGATCTATCAATCACACAAGGTAATAACGGCATTCTTTGTCTAAGAAGAAAGCTCTGAAGAAAGGAAAGAGGAAGTGAAATAAGAACTACAGGTAGGGACAGGGAAGAAGGATGATACAAATCACAATAAAAAGTCCAAGGCAAAAAGGGCAAACCTTTAATCAATACCATATACCCTTTGGAAGTTTACTTTGAGTCAAAACTGACCTCACAGCAATGAGTTCCTTCTATTTTTTTCCTCCCCCAGCCTCCATCCCACAGATTTTTTATGAGTAAAGTGTAATTCTGTGCCCTGGCCCTCAGCCAATGGTGGCTACATCTGAAAAGTGCTGGGTCAGGCCACTTTGAAATGTTGATTATGTACTGTGAACCAGAACGAGTTACTGTTGACTTGACTCCAACTCATGACAATCCCCTGTATGTCAGAGCACAACTATGCTGTTTGGGGTTTTCAATCACTGATTAGATTGTTACGGCTTTCTTCAAGGACGCCTTGGAGTAGAACAGAACTGCCACCCTTTTAGTTAGCAGTTGACGGCTTCACTGTTTGCACTATGGCAGTCACTATAATTAGAAGCTGATCCAATTTCAGAGAAAGCTAGAAATGAAGCCTCATGAACTAGGACTTCTTTTAGGCCAGAGATTCCCAACTTGAGGGTCCACAAACTTGGATAGTAGGGGAGGAAGATGAGGATCACATCTTTATTTTCCCCTAAATAAACATTAGCATCTTATGAGTATAGAGAATAAGCCATACCAATATTAGCAGTACTGAGATTTTGTCACTGATGAACACCATGTACTTCAGGTTCTTTGTTACAGATTCCTTGAAAAGTTGATTATATATGTTTTACTACTTGGACACTTCAGATCTAGCGATACAGTGCATTTGTATGATGAGTTGCTAAACAAAAGGTCAGTAGTTCAAGTCTACCAACTGCTCTAAGGAAAAAGGATGGGCAGTCTCTTTCTGATGGAGGAATTCAACATTGGTAATGGATTAGACCCACAAGTCAAATTCAGTTCTTTGACCTAATCAACATTTAGGAAGGTCTGGTGACCTAGTGGTAAGAAGCCAGACTGCAATCCCAAGGGTATGCAGTTCAACTCTACCAGCTGCTTCATGGGATAAGGATGGGCAATCTCCTCCCATGAGATCTACTGCCTCTGAAAACCCACTGGAGTCAGCTCTGATTTGATGGCACACAACCACAACTAAAACTAAAAAACTCTTTGTCATAAAGGTTATAAATTACATGGGAGAAGATGCCCATTTTTCTCCCTCAGAGTTGCCAGTGGATTCGAACTTTGAGAGAGATTTTGCCTTTGGATTAGCAGCCCATCTCCCTACAGACTCTGCCACTAGAGCTCTTCTAATTTCATAGGTTAAGAAACAACAACAAATTCCTCATCTCTGATTTTTAATAACATTTTGAAAACCACATTGACAACATTGAAATAACTGTATTTCAATATAATTTATTTCCCTTGAATGAACATATATTCTATGTATTTATAAAACACTATTTTGAAAGGGGGAGAAGTTAGGATAAGAAGTCCTGTTTCAGGTCATGAGAGGGGATGTTATAGATCTAATTATACCTCCCACCCCTAAATATATGTGCCATAGTACATTACTTGTTGAGCTGCTAACTAAAAGGTGAGCAGTTCAAATCTACCAGCGACTCTGCGAGAAAAAGATGGGCATTCTCCTTCTGCCAATATGTAGAACCTCAGAAACCTGATGGAGGGTTAGTTGCTGAGAGTTAAAATCACAGTAAGTTTGGCTTGATTGTGATTATACCTGTAATTACAGTATAATTTTGGAATAGCTTTTCTTTATATTTATTAGTAAGTATTAGCATAGGATGTGTCTCGAGTAAATCTCATTGGAAATTTAAAATGAGCAGGTTAAGAAGCAAACAGCAAAACTGTAGAGATGGGTAAGACAGAGAGATAGATGTTACGCCACGTGAAGATCACCAAGGAACCAAGAAATACAAGCTAAACAGACAAGGACCTTTGCCCAAAGCTGACAGAGAAAACCTTCCCTTAGAGCCATTGCCCTGAATTTGGACTTCTTGGCTGCCAATGCAAAGTTACACGGTTTGAATCCACTAGCTGCTCCAAGGGAGAAAAATGGGCAATCTCCTCCCATGAGATTTACTGTCTCTGAAAAGGTCAGGGCCACTGAAGGGCCAGGGGTGGGTTAATTCTGACACAACAGTACACAACAACAACAAAAGCGGTGAAAAATGCATTTCTATTTGTTAAAGATACCAGTGGTGGCACTAAGACAAGGATCAAATTTGACTGGGATGAGAGTCAGCCTGGGTCTGTATTTGTGACTTGATCCAAGACATCTTCCAATCCCAGGTGGGGACAGATGCTCAAACTCTGGGGACAGAGTCCCAGAGTCTCTAGGCAGATGACTTCATTCCTGAAACCTTATCACTCTACAAGACTAATGGGACAATGAGAAGTGCATCTTTAATAATTCAGGCATTTCATCAAAGATATCGGTTTTAGGTGACCTTTCATGTCGTATGTTAGAGCCCTAGAGACAGGCTCCAGGAAGGCACACTTCTGGTCACATTGCTTTATCTTGTCTCCTTGAAAAGGGAAGGACAAACTTACAATAAAAAGCCCTAGGAAGCAAGCAACCAACACCCTACTCTGACACCCAGAGAACCCAGTTTGAACTCAGAGTTTGTTCAGCTTCCCAAGGAAAAGCCAATGAGGCTGGGAGCCCTGGTGGCACAAAGGATTCACAATGGCTGCTAACCTAAAGTTAACGATTCAGACCCACTCAGCTGCACTGTGGAACAAAGACCTGGTGATCTGCTTCTGTAAAGATCACAGCTGAGAAAACTTTCCGGAGCAGCCGTACTTTGTAACACATGAGGTCACCATGAGCCTAAGCTCACTCCACTGCAGCTAACAATACTACCATCACCCACCACCGTGCAATCAGAGCAATGTGGTGTACTCCTTCATTCATTGCATATTTCAAGAAGCACTTGGAGCCTGTTTGTGCAGACCATGCAAGACAATATGGAGCACAAAGAAATAAACAATTTAACCTTTGAGGAGTCTTAAATCTTGTAGTCAAGGTAAAACAGGTAGGTGAACAAGCATGTTACCAGGCATGAGAAGATGAGTACTTGAAAGGTAATGCTAGGGGTTCTGGAACCTACATGCTCTCAGGACCAATGAGAGCCTCATGCAAAATAAGCAGCCATCCATGTCACCAGATAAGTCACTGATCAACTAAAAAAATGCAAGCGAGGCAGACAGCAACATTCCCCTCTCTAAGGAATGGAATGAAGAACATTTGCCTGGTTCTTGGCAGTCACCAACAATTCTGACTGGGCTAGGTGGGGCCTGGCACCTGACCAGGTAAGCACATACCTCTGTGTACTCTTTGTAGCTCCGGTTGATCTCAGAGAGGCTCTCACGAGCAGCTTTGCTGGCAGGGGACGTGGCAAAGGCTTGCTTCATTTTGCTGGCTCCATCCTGGAGGCGTCTTTGGATACAATAAGCTTCATAGAGTTCATCTACCTGTCAGGATCAAAACAGGAAGCACAGGGATAGAAATACTTGTCACGCTTGGAAGACGTTACATAGACCATTGTTAAGCGCTTAAGGTACTTAACATTTCTGACCTCAACAAGGAGAAGTCTGTAGAAGTGTTACCCTGTCAGACTGAGCTCAGTCATTTCCATGTTAGCCACTATGAACATCTGTTTTTAGAAAGATTCAGTTTTGATCTTTCTTTTCAAATTAGATAAAATGCAAATGTACTTAATATTGGCTGGTTGGTCTGAGACAAACATTAGGTTATAAAAAGGAAGACCGGAATGGACCTTGCATAAATGGGATCAACCCTGGAAGACTTTGGAGTTTCACACCAAAGTGCAAACTTTGGTGTAGAGTAGGCGATTATCACTTTATTTTAAGAGGAATTGTCACAAGGTGATAGTCACACATCCAGATTCAGCATTTTTTAAAAAGAACTTGATATTAAATGCACTTTTGGTTCAAATCTTGACTCAGTAATTAAAAAGGAAAGTGAGGTTACTAAGTTATTCTTAAAGTTACAATGACACAGACTTGTCAAAACTCATCAAACGGAATGGTTAGGACTTGAAATTGGCTTATTATTAATTACACCATAATTTTAAAAAAATAATTAAAGTAGTCAACATAAATCTTTTTCTTTGTTCTGTATACCTCCATATTTATGCTCCAAAACACTATTATACCCTCTGGAAAGTAATCACTTAACAAATCTAAAATGATTGTTGTTGGGTGCTAACAAAGTCAGCGCTAACTCCTTGAACCCTGTAACAAAATGAAGGCCTGCCCAATGCTGCACCACATTTATAATCTCTGCTGAACTTAAACCCATTGTTGAAATCATTGTGTCAATGAGGATCTTCTCTTCTTTAACAAACCTACTTTCCCAAGCATGGCATCTTTTTCTAGGGACTAACCCTCATAACGACATATTGAAAGTGATTCTCAATCAGCTGGGGGAAGTTTCCCCCTCAGGAAGCACACATCAATCTCTGAAGATATTTTTAGTTGTCCCAACTGCTGTGATGTTACTTGCATGTTGTTAAATATCCTCCATTGTACAAGTCAACCCCTGTAACAAACAATTACCTTAAAATATCAATCATGCTCATGTTGGGGGGGGGAAATATCTGTGCAAAAGTCATTCCTGATAATTCTTATTTCTACAGTCTATTATTTTCACCTATAAGCTCATGAAACCAACTGTGATCAATTACAGGAATTTTTCAGGCAGAAACTAAAGGAGAACCTCTCTAGGGATAAGCAGAAGCAAACACAACGTATTGTCTCTGAAAGGCAGTAACCTACTTAGGACCACTTGAAGTTTTATTTCAGCACAAATTTTGTGCCCTCAAAAAAGAGGCTTAAGGTAAAGATCCAGAAGAAGATGGTGACTGGATTTTATAGTACAAGATTCTTTTGTTGCTCTGAAGATAAATTTTTGGCTTGTCACTAAAAAGCATTACTAACACCTACTGTTGTTAGCAGCTCAGGCAATCCCATGTGGTGCACAGTAAAACTGTTCCATAGGATTGTCTTGGCTGTCACTGCTGTGGAAGTAATTCACCAGGTTTGTCTTCTGCTGAGTTAGTGGATGGGTTCGAACTGCCAAACTTTGAATTAGCAACTAATTGCAAACTACTTGTATTGCTCACACTCCTACTTTTATTCAAAATGAACTCACTGCTGTCAAGCTGGAACTCATTCATAACTGCCTGTCTCCCAAGCTGGGTTTCCAAGGTTGTAAATTACAGGAGGAGACTGTCTTTCTTCCTTGGAGCTGCTGGTGGATTTGAACTGCAGCACACTTCCCTACAGCCTACATTATCAGAGCTCCATTCTAGTATAGTTTCGTTGTTGTGAGCCATCAAGTCAACTACAATTTACAGAAAACCTATGAAAAACACATCTGAACCTGGCCTACCCTGAGCCATCCTCTGGATCTCTGCCATTCTCAAGCCCCCTGATCTGTCCTTTGTCAATTCGTATCACTGAGGGTTTTCCCTCTTTCTTTCTGATCCTTTATCCTCTAGTATCATGTCTTTTTCTAAGGACTATGCCTCCTGGCAATATGCCCATAGTATGTAAGACAAAGCTTCACTATCCTTGCTTCTAAAAAGCAACCTGGTCATGCTTCCTCCAAGACAGACTTGTTTGTTCTTTTGTAAGTTCATGGGATGTTCAGTTGTTGTTAAGTGCCGTCGAGTCGCAGGCGACTCATAGCGACCCTATGAAGGAGAGTCCTCGATGCCTGGGTGCCTTTCTTCCTCTCTCCAGGTTCATAGGGTTTCTGGAGGCAAGCTATTATGGAAGTGGATACCATTCCTCTTTCCAAGCTTGTTTTAATCGGGGCGCTCCACCCCACTCTCTGTCCACATTGGGTAGGCAACCATTAACACATTTGACACATCAGTGTCACAGTATTCAGCCTCACAGCAAACACAAGTGACCACTGGGATGTTCAGTACTCTCTTCAAAATCACATTTCAGCGGCGTGCATTCTTCTTTTGTCGTTCTTATTCATTGCAACTTTCAGATTGCAACTGAAAAGACCATAGATTGTATAAGGTACACTCTCATCTTTAAACTGGCATCCTTGTTCTTTAGCACTTTGGAGAGGTTCCTGACAGATTTCCCCAATGCAACTCTTATTAGGGTGTTAAAATTTTCATTATTGCTTTCTTTGTTATTGCTAAAGATAACAGTAATACTTAGCCTCGACTGTGAACACTGAGAGACTTAAAAGTATTCTCTTCGTTAAAGGAGTCTTTGTTGCTACTTAGTTCATCAGTTCATGATTCATTATACTCTGCTGAAAGGAGTTCTTGAATTCCAGTTACACTTAGCGTCATTATGGATTGGGCTCAAGACAATACAGTGAATAAAGTGAACAATGCAATAAAATGAGTCATATCAATTATTTGGTTATCCAGTGCATATAAAAGTTATAACTACACTATAGTATAGTTTGTTAAGTGTGCAATAACTTATGAAAAAGTATGCACTATGTTGAGAATTACTATAATATGACAGAGACACAAAATGAACATATTCTAGGGGAAAAATAGTGCTGGTACTCATGGTTGCTGAAAATCTTCAATTTGTTAAAAATGGGTGAAGAATGTGAAAAATTTGTGAAATTATGGGTGAAAGATAACAAAGCAAAGTGTAATAAAATAAAGTATGCCTATACTTGTTAGTCTTCAGGAATGATGGATTTATTTCTGATTAAAAGGTACCTAGTGGGTTGAGGGAGGAGTGCATAAAGGAACTGGGAAAGAGCCAGTGTGAAAAAGAATGTATACAAGCTTTGTAAGTAAACCAATATAAAAATAACAATTTTATTTAAGAAAAAAAAAAAGATACCTAGTGATAAAGTATTTTTGTTGTTTGGCACAAAAGATGGTTCCCAAGAGGACTGACATAAGGATGTACGGGTTGGAGGGGAGACTGAGAAAGAGGGAATAAATAAAGTATACTGCATTGAAACAGATGAGGGAGAGAACTGTTTGAAAGGGATATATGATTAGGTATTATTGTCATGACAGGGGTCCAGAATGAAGGCTGCACACTGAAGTGGACTTGGGGAAAGGGATTATATAACAATGAAAAAAATTTTCTTTTACTTTTCAAACAGAAGAGCAAACTGGGGTGGGGAGGGGTGGGCAGGGAGAAAAGTGCAATAATGAATGAATGGAAATCCAAAGTCTGTAAACTTTCATTAAAATTAATATAAAACAAAAAAAACAAAAACCTAAGCTAGATAGTGCTGATGTCCAGGCCCAGTTTGGAGACACTGTGTGACCAGGTTGGGACTGGTCTGGACATTTGACATTTTAGATGAATACTGCAGATTATTCTGATATGTGTTTTAGAAACACAGTATCAATAGCTCTTCTAATGCAGGCCCTGCTGTTTCATTCATATGATCTCTTAGGGGACTGTCTTTGAACCTTTTCCAACCCACTACTGGGCACTCAACACACTGAAATGTTACTCTTCAATGAAGATGTTGTGCTCCCTAGGCCACTCTTGATGGCAATGCTGGTTTGTGCCAAGCAAATGCCTGATTTGTGGCAACTTCATCCACAATGGAACGAAGCGATGCATGGTCCTGAACCATTTCTTTGACTGGTTGAGGATCAGACATTGTAATCCACAGGGATTACACGGACTAATTTTCTAAGTAATCTGCCAGGTCTTTCTTCCTTCCTTGTCCATCTTAAACTGGAACAACCTTTCCCTGACAGATGGGTAGTGGCTATGCATGAAGTAGATTGGTTGGAAACTGAATCCAGGTCTTCCACACAGAAAGTGAGAAGTTTACAATACATTCATATAGCTGTGAAAATTTATTCTTTGTTTCTACTGAAATGTCAATCTCTGCTAACCAGCTGGAGTTAAATTTCAGTACAGATAGAGAATATGCATCCATGTAAATCATTTGAGTAGAAAATACTACATTCATAGAAAATTGTCTGTCTTACCTGTATATCAGTAGCAGCTCTCCTCAAATAAACTTATTTCTTGATTGACTCATTCAGTGTTTACCTATATAAGATGCTTCTAACAATACCATTGGCCTTTAAAAACCACCAGGATTGTTGATCTAATATGGATTAAAAGGAGCCCTTTTGAGGTACTGCAGTATATTAAACACTGGACTGCTAATTGGGAGGACAAAAGTTCATATCTACTAGCTGCTCTTCAGAAGAAAAATTAAACAGCCTGTTTCTGTAAAGATATATGGCCTTGGAGGCCTGATGGAGCAATTCTACTGTGTCCTATAGGGCTGCTACAAATCAGAATTGACCCATCAGTACTGGGAATAAGTACAAGAGGAATAAGTACATTTGGCCTGAGAGTAATTTTATTTTCTTTTTCCCAAATGAGCGGAATACTTTGTTGAGGCTTGCCTGCCACCCTTGGTTTTATATATTAAGTTTAACAAAAAAACAAGAGCGTTATCAGATTTACCAAGTTAATAAATAAGTAGGATATAATATATACAATGCTGTGCAAACAGTTAAGCACTCAATACTAGCCAAAAGGCAGGCAGTTCAAACCCACTTGGGGGTACTTTGCAAAATGAGGCTAGTGATTTACTTTCAAAGGTCACAGTGCTGAAAATGCTATGATTTAGTTCTACTCTGTGCACAAGGGGAATCAACTCTGTATACACATGTATAAATCACAATGGAATTTAAAGTGGAAAAAGTTCTTAGAATTATCTAGATTGAGTATGTGCCCCTTCTGAGCTCTCCCAGAGTGGAGGGCCAAGGTTTACCGAGACATACGGCCAGTGAGTATATGGCAAAGGGGGCATTAGAACCTCTGGCTTCTAATGTCTAGCAAAGACACCTGCAAAACCATTCATTCTCCCACTTGGAAGAGAGACTGGTAAGTGTGGACTGGGGCAGCATAATGTGAGCAGAAATGGCTAATGGTGTGAGTTAGTTTCCCCCAAAAGAAATATTTTCTAGGCTACACTGATAATTTCTGAGAGTGTCCAGAATAAACAGAGATAGTTGCACTCCATACAAGGCTTTATTGACCATCTGTGAACTATTTGTAAGTTTCGGAAATGGATGTTAGGGATGCTACACAAAGTGCCCATCCAGGCAAACAAATTGGATGGGAAAGCACCCACAAACTACACTGTAAGAGGAAAAGCAGAAGAAACCAAGAACTTTAGAAAAATGTATGGGAGGTGTGGTATAGTACTTTGATGCACTGTGAACTACTTTTTCCTTCATGGGGAAATATCTGCGATACCAACTTCTACTCAGATCCACAGTGCAAAGCTGTGATGTCAGAGGTTTTCTAATAGGGTCCATTTGACTTAATCTTATCTCTAACCACACAACACTAAGGCTGTAAGCCCTTTGCCAAGCACAGAGCAAGCTACCCAGAAATAACTTAACGAATGTTTGCCCAACTTCAGCCCAATCAAAATGGGGCTAATCAGGCTGATCATTCGTATTGTTCCTCCATCACCTTGGGCTGTGGGAGGCTTCAATTGTTTATCTGCTTAGCAGTCAATTAAATAAGAAATTCTCCAAGGGCTAAATGCTCAACTCCAGCCAAAGGTGTATTGATCACTAACTGAAAAACAGAGGCAAAGATGACACAACAGGAATGTCATTACCTTACTAATGTGAAACTCCAGGCGTCGCATGTACCTTTCGATTGTTTTAATTTGCTGAAATTAAAAGAAGATGTTTGAAAAAGTACAGTCATTTACAGTTCAATTATTCTAGGCTAGTGCTTTAATTCCTTTATATCCCAAAGTACTAGAAAATGCTCTTTCTTATTTTCTTTCTTTGGTGCTATGTTTAGAGATTCTCACTAGCAACATGGAAAGTATTTTTTTTTTAAAAAAAAAGCTCGATAAATATTCTGAGAAAAGAACTTGAATGAATGACTGAGATCCTTGTCGTTAGCTAGCTAGGGAGGCTAGCCAAACAGAATTCACTGGCTTCCTGGCAGGCTCATATTGTCACGGAACATACTTTAAATGCTTCATCATAGCACATACTTTTGCAGGTGTAAGACAGATTCTCCTGCCTCCCCACCGTCACTTTTGTGTCTCTGAAATTGAGGTGCACTTTACGACTGCTGCCGCCCAGGAGGCAGACAGCTGTTTGTGCATGTTCAGAGATAATCATAGCTGTTAGTGAGTTTGTGTCATTTCTTCAAGTTGCATGTGTTGTTAGTACTACATGCCTTAAATGTAATTGCCCATTTAAGGGTTATGAAAAACATTATGCAATGATTCAGCAATAAAGTGTTATTGTGTACATGAACAGACATGGAAACAGAGTCACAGCAAATACAATGAGAATTTTATTGACCGCACATCTAACTAGGTCTAAATGAGTTTTGTCAATACATACAAGTTTTAAGTAAGAAAAATTTTATCAGAATTGGCTGAAATAATTTATTTTCCTTAGTAGCACATACAATAATAGAACATTTTTTAATCAATGATATCACTGATTTGATGAACTATATGAAGGGAGCTCTGGTGGCCTAGTGGCCAGAAGCTTTAATCTAAAAGGAATTTGGTTTGGGGCCACTAGCTGCTCCGTGGGAAAAGACTAGGCAATCTCCTCCCATGCGATTAACTACTTCTGAAAACCCACCAGAGTGTTAGCTATGGGTTGATTCTGACTCTATTTTATACAACACTATGATAGCTAACACTTAAAACTTTGGTAGTGTTATCTATTAGGAACCTGCACTTCTAACTTAAAGATAGTCTCTATGGTAGTTCAAATCCACCAACAGATCCAGAGAAAAAAAGATGAGCAATTTCCTCCTGTGCAATTTATAGCCTCTGAAAACTGCCGGAGGGTCAACTAAGATTTAGCAATTAGTGAGTGAGTGAGTGAAACTTATCATACTACTAATTAAAATACTGAGAAACCTGACAACCAGGTAGTTATCATTCTCCTTTAGACAAAAGAATGAAATGGTTTTTCCCCCCAGAATTAGAAGAAACTTCAGTTCTCTAAATTCTTATTATTCCTAAGAGGCTCTCTTCCTTGACTCCTGCTCAAAGGTACAGGGTTTAATTTTTCAGCAGTACCCCACCCCAACAACACAGAATGAAAACTTACCTTGTCTAGGTCATACAGCACACCCTGGAAAAAAAAGAAGAGTATCTGGTTAAAATATATTTCCCCCAAAATTGTTACTGATACAACTAGGTGGATTTAGTCTGCATCACCTGTGAGGTAATTCTGCATTATCAACCCACAACATAAAGTTTGGTTATATTCTTTAACATCCGATTTACAAGATAGTTAAAATACAGTTTAAAAATAAATGTAAAGACAAGCACATCTTACTTTACCATATTTCTCAAGAATTTGTAGTGGGAAAGATATTCTTCATGTCATTATAAATAATTAAAGAATGCATACTGACACATCTTACAGCAATGGTTTCCTTGGGGAGCTATTTCCTTTAGAAAAATTTGGAAAATAGGTGCTCTGATAAGCTCACTAGGCAGATGTTTTTGCCTCTCCATACAGAACTTGTCATCAGAAGGTGATTGCTAGGTATCACATGTCTGACCTTGTGTGGAATGCCTGCTGAGAGCCACAGGACACATTCTAAGATGTGAGGGGTGAGGTTTTGAAAATGAATATTCCTTTTGGTGAACTTTCACATTTTTTTGAAGGGAGTGTATTTTCTCTGGGACATTTAATTGAATACATTTCTGAGTCATAAGTGAGTTTAAGTCCAGATAATATTTTCTTCTTAGCAAGTATACATTGCTTTTTTGGGATAGTATTGGTTAAAGCAGGCTGCTCCTTGGAGGCAAGGATTCTGGGGCTTCGTCTGACATACTTTGGACATGTTGTAAGGAGAGACCGGTCCTTGGAGAGGGACATCATGCTTGGTAGGGTAGAGGGACGGCACAAGAGGGGAAGACCCTCTATGAGGTGGATTGATCCAGTGACTAGGGTAATCTGGATGGGTGTGTCAGAGGCAGTGTGATTGGCACAGGATAGAGCTGGGTTTAGGGCTGTTGTACATAGGATCTCTATGAGTCACAAGCGCTTCGACAGCACATAACAACAACAATTGGTTACAATAAAGGAGGTATTCCTCCTTCACCATCACTGTGAAGTGCCTCCCAATCTCTTAAGGCAAAAGAATAATTTTGAGTCATCCTAGAATGTGTAAGGGAGTGTTGGTGGATTCTTAATAAAAATTTGTGCTGCCAATCAAGGCATGTGTTTTGAATTCACCAGCTGCTACATGGAAGAAAGATGGACAATCTCCCATGTGACTGACTGCTTCTGAAAACCCACTTGAGGGTCAGCAATAGGCGTCTCAACAGCATATAACAATACAGTGTATTATTTCTGTTTTCATTTTTCCCACAGTTAGATTTGCATTGGCATTCCCTTGTTTACAGGTCCATCTCTTCTAGTCTGAGAAGGGCACTCTGTACTATAGATATCTGCTGGTGTCTACTAGGGAGCTCTGATGGCCTAGTGGTAAGACACTATGCTACAATCCCAAAGGCATGCAGTTCAAATCCACCAGTTGCTTTGCAAGAGAAAGATGGGCAATCTCCTCTCATGCAGTTTACTGATTCTGAAAATCCACCGAGGGGTCAGCTGTGGATCAGTTCTCACTCAGCAGTCAGTACAGAAAAATAACTTCTAGTAGGACACCTACTGGCATGGTACATTACTTGTTGTGCTGCTAATACAAAGGCTGCTCTGTGTGATAAAGCAGGACAAACTCCTCCTGTAAAGATTTCCAGCCTTGGAGAGCTCATGGAGTACCCTATGAGTAAGAACTAATTTGAAGGCAAGAACTCAGGTGGCATAGTGGTAACACGACAATCTGCTAACAAGGGGTCATCAGTTTGAGCCCACCTGTCGGTCCACAGGAAAAGATGGACAGATTCCTCTTCACAGCTTCAGAAACTCTCAGAACTGCTATGGGGCAGTGGGCTTGAGTGCTTAATGCCTTTTAAATTTTGTTTTTGTCATCTGACAGTATATTTGCAATTTTATTTGAGACTATACAGAGCAGAACATATGTTTTCTCTTAAATGCCAGTGAAAATATATGTATAAGACACTATCTATTTATACTCTGTTTTCAGAGTCCCTCCCAGTCCTCTCTGCCCATTGAGGTTTTAAATTTTTTCACTTGCTTTGAACTCTCTTCTCTCACATAATGAAGAATATGCAATGTTCATTTATCAAATTTCTAAAAAAAATATTGCTACCATAAAATAGGGCAGTGATTTATGTGTTAAACAAATGCCTGTTTAAATATGTAAAATTTTTCTTTCCCAAGTGTTCTTGAGGGTAGTAATATGCTTTTCATAAACTGGTTTTAAATCAAGTTCCTTGGCTGTGGCATCATTGTGTGAATAGGGATACTTATGCTCACACAAAAGCTGAGGAGACCAGGAGATGTTCTCAACAACATTATAACCACATCCTTCACTAGGACAACTTTTGGGAAACATTTAAGTGAACAAATAGGAAAAAGAGTTAAGTGCTTGGCTACTAATTAAGAAGTTGATGGTTTAAATCTACCAGGTGCTCTGTGGGAAAAAGATGCAATAATGTCCTTCTATAAAGATTATGTATTGTTGTGTACCATCGAGTTGGAGCCAACTCATAACTGACCCTCCAGCAGGTTTTCAGAGGCAGTTTAATCACATGGGAGAAGCTTGCCCATCTTCCTCCCATGGAGCAGGTGGTGGATTTGAACCACGTGCATGCAGGATTCAGTTTCTTACCACTAGGTCACCAGAGCTCCCTTCTGTAAAGATTACCTCTGGGGTAGTTTATTCCTATCTTATAGGGTGGCTATAACTCAGAATTTACTTGACAATAGTAGGTTTGGGGTTTTTTTTAACTGGTTTTGAGCCTTTGGATGGTGCAGAGTTAAGCACTCAGCTGCTAATAGAAAGGTTAGAAGTTGTGACCTCTCAAGGTGCCTCGGAAGAAAGGTCTGGTGATCAACTTTTGAGAAATCAGCCACTGAAAACACCTTGGTGCTCAGTTTTACTCTGTACCCATGAGGTTGTCATGAGCCACCCGATGGCAACTTGCTTTGTTTTGATTTTCATAGACCACTAGGGAGCAGCTTCATGGAAATCCTTCCCATTGTTCTCTAAGGGGAAACACTTACTCCTTGTTGTTGGTCAAAGGGCACCTGCAATTCACCCCATAGAGAATGCCACAGAGATTGGGGCAAGTCATAACTCCAATAGTTATTAAGTATTTTAATCTGATTCCTTTAAGAAGGACAATCTACATCTTAGTATATCTCCAAACAAAGATAATAACAACTATTAATGCCAAGCTTACCATCTTCTAAGTATATATAGACTGACTTTGGATTTTCTGATACCATTAATCATTAAGGTGCAATATTTTTTAGAAAGAAGTCATTTAAACAGAGTATACATTAGAAATACCTCTTCAATCAGGCAACAGCCCTCCAAAACTTTTTAGAACAGAGTGACTCTGCAGGCATCTTGAGTATCACAATGAATGCATTAACTAATTGGCCAAGGACTCTTCCAACATCACATGTCAGTTACTCAAGCCTCCTTTCCCTCACTGACTCAGCACGTTTGTTGTTTTTTTTTTTTTATTTAAAAAACAGAAATAAATAAAAAAATTCTGGATTTCAAATTCTGTACTATTATTATTATTTTGTAAGAATGACAACTTTCTATTTTCCTGTAAAGGAAAATATAACAATAATTAACATCTACTTGGCTAGTCACATAAAACTTGGTGGTTTGGACCCCTCAGCAGTGCTGCAGAAGAAAACCTGGCAATCTGCTTCCCCAACAATTACCGTCAAGAAAACCTAAGAGGCAGTTCTACTCTGGAACATAAGGGGTTGTCATAAGTCAGAACTGACTTTGTGGCAATTTTCTTTCACTTCAGAGAAAGTTCTTAAATTTTATTTTCCTTAATAAGTTTATCTGGAGAACACAGAAAAAACACACATCAGAGGGTACTTTGCCCTGAGGCAGATAGGATTTTACCCTGTGGCACAGTTTTTCTTTTAAATGCTATACCACGTTTAACATCCTAATAATGAGATGGTACCTACCAGGCGAGAGTTTCTTCTCATATCTTTTAACTGAGCTGTCAACTTGTCCAGCTCCGTCTGGTGAACCTCCAGATACTCACTATGAAGATAAGACAAGACAAGACATAATCGTGAAACTTGTGACCATTAGGCGGAGTCTGGGCTGACTTGACATTTTCCTCTGAAAAGGGATGAAGACTGAGCCTTCCTCTGCATAGGGCAGGGGGCTCTGGGCCTACTCAAACCTTTCAACACTTTAAAAGCTCTGGCATTAACATCCGACATCATCCAGAAATCTCCTGTGAGGTTAAACATCCAGGAAAAAAAGAGCAACGGGAAAGGAAGGAGAAAGAAGGTATCAGTGGAATCAACCTGGCCTCACAGGATTCATTATCAAGAAAGACTATTCCCTGGAGAAGGACATCATGCTTGGTAAAGTGGAGGGAGGGTCAGTGAATAAGAGGAAGCCCTTTGATGCAGTGGTTGCTGCAATGAGCTCAAACATAGCAATATTGTGAGGATGACACAATAGGATCTATTTCGTTTTGCTGTGCAAAGGGTCACTATGACTTGGAGCTGACTGACTCCATGGCATCCAACCACATCAACAAATATGACAGTGACTGTAAATGTCTTACCACCAGGAAAAGTATTATCCTGGACCAAAAATGCCTGGCATATATTCAGGAAGGTTTCAGAACTCTTCTTCAGTATCTGTAAATAAGCTTAGCCATCATTGTTCAAAAGAAATGCAATGCTGCACAGAGTGAAATATAAGGGCATTTGCTTTTTAAGTTTTCTTCAGTTGTCATGGATATGATGTGTGGAAGCCCAACACACTTTAAACTGCTGGAGCCTATTTAAGGCTTCCTTGATCTTGGTACAAGAATAAAATCTTTACTACAGAGACATTTTTCAATTACGCCCACATCACTAGCTTTTTCAACCCCCTCTGGGCATTTTAGAAAGAAAAAAAGCCTCCAGCACGTTAGTGAGTCAAATGTTCTTACTCAAGTCCATGCTTCAAGGCCCTATAGACCTCTTCCACCCTTTTAGGTTGAGGTTCTTTGGGAGTGCTGTTGTTTTTGTGTCCTAAATTGTGCATTTTCTTGAGTTTGGCCTGAGGCTTCTTGACAGCAGAGGTATTTTCAATGAAGGAGTTACACCTATGGAAAGAAAAGATGAAATCATCATTTAAGGGCTTTTGGCTAAAGCAATGCAGTCTTGGGTTCATATTAACATCCGTCAGGGAAAACAATATTCCCTTGTATATTAGCAGAACTGAGCTATCTTACATTTAATTTCTTGGGTTTAGATTTGTTAACTCCAGAAACCTGAAAGTGTTTCTGGGTAACACTAATTAGAATCAAGGTTGGTTTCAGGTAATGTGCACTCGAGGTAAAAAATGCACAAAACTTCTAGGTGGAAATAAGGAACAGATAGTATGAGATAGAGGGTCTCTGGGTGATGTAAATGGTAAACACACTGCATAAGTGTTAACACACTTGATTCATGCTAACCAGCTGATAATCAGAGGCACCTCAGAAGAAAGATCTGGCTAAAGTACTTTAAAAACATTAGCACTGAAAACTCTATGTCCTATTCTGACAGGCAAGGGTTGCCATGAATTGGAGACCAGTGGCTGGCAACTGGTAACTTGTTAGCATTAACCTGAAGCATGGTGAGCACATAAAAATGCTTGCTTAATGAATAAATAGAAGAGCTAAGTGACTAAAGGAAAATCTAGTTAAATGAGGGGATATGCCACGGAAATTAGAAGACTAACTTTCCCTACCCCACATCTGAATATAATCTATCCCTTGGGTTCCATCTGCAGAGGCAGAGTCTTTAGGCACTGCATAACTTCATACCAATCATAGTTTGCAAAATCTGAAGGTAGTGGGAAATGTACTTCAGATGAAGTAGCTTTGGAGGGGTCGGATGGGAAGATATACACACATATCACTAAATTATCCCAAAACTTCACAGAAGGGAGGAATCCTAGATAATTGAAAGTAGAAAAGAAACTATGTTGGGTGCCACTGAGTTGATCTCAACTCACAGCAGCCCTATGGGACAGAGTAGAACTGCCCCGTAGGGCTTTATTGGCTTTGATCTCTTGGAGCAGGTCTTTCTCCCACAGGTAGGTTAAAATAGCAGCTTAGAGCATAACTAGTGTGTTACGAGGGATCCTTAATAATGAAATGATAGCATTTAATTTTGATGCATTAAGTTTTCCTTTTTTTCCCTGTAAAAAGAGACTGAAATAAACCTCTGTGTGTATGTGTGTGGGTGTGTGTGCGTGCATGTGTGTATATATATGTGTTTGGAGTATACATGTGTATGAACCGTCTTCACATCAAACCCCGCTTCCTTCTCACTCAGTCTCTCCATAACAGCCCTGGGCCACTTGCCTGGATCGTCTTTCCTGAAGGCCACTGAACCCTGCAAAAGACTGGCTTCTAATGATTCCATTGGGTCCTCCAGGTGAGAAAGACTGAGACCCTACCAACATGATTTCTGGGAGTCTGGTTGGTAGTCCTGCAAGACAAAGGAAAGACTGAGGTGAGTTAAAGGCAGGTTCTGAAAGACACAACATTTGTTAACTGTGGAAAAGGAGGAAGTGACCTGGGTGAAGTGAATCACGAGACCATTATGCATTGCTATCTCTTCTGTGGCATTTTCCTTTTAAACCAAAGGGCTCAACTCTCAGGTGAAGTAAAATATCCCTGACACAAAGTGATAGAGATTATGCAAAATTAGCTGTGATCTTCAAGTTTTCATTAGGGACTTTCTTTGTTAAAAACAAAATCCAACCATATCTTCAAAGGAATTTTTAGCACTTTAGAATGTTTAGCTGTAGACTATAACATCTCAAAAGAAAAGAAAAAGACCAAATAACACAAACACCAAAATAATATGAGTTAAAATGCTAACCTTCAAAGACATAATCAGTATCAATCACACACAATTAGCCATCACTTCAGGTTTTCTTCAGAGTTCTTTTTTCTTTTATCAAGGTGCTGCCATATGTTAAAAACAAAAACAAGTAAACCAAAAAAAAACCACAAAAAAACCTACCCAACAAATTTTATATTTACTTAAAAGCAGTACCACATCCTAAAATAAAAATAAACCATCTCAAAGTTTCTGCTACATTTTACACCACATCCAAAATACAGGTCTTAGGATACAGTTCTACTCTCAGGAGTCAGAAGGTGAGAAACACTAGATTTCTTCAGAAGCGAACTTACTTAAACTTGCTCTAGTTTTTTTCTCTAGCCTTAAGTGTATTCTGAAGGAGAAGATTGTGCCACTTCCCGTAGCGGTACAAAATAAGAAGGGTGTACACACAAAAGAAGTGATAATCTAGGTTATGATAAGAACACCAGAGAAGAGAGAAGAGAGCGATACAGCAGAAAGCACACAGCCCTCACTTCAGCGGCTTCTTCATCTTTTGTAAAGACTCACCATCACTGACCAAAGCGCATTGTCCCACCACCACCTCTGCTGGACTGAAGCCCCAGTGATTTCCCCTAAAGGCCTGCCCTAGAATTGCTGGGTAATGCTAATCCCTTTGGGCCCTGGAAGTCACATACCATTGTTTCCGTAGGTAACCTCAGTCCAGAGAAGGGGTCAGGCTAGCAGGAGAAAGGCGAGGCAGCTATTGTCCAGACTGAAGACTTCCAAAATGGGCAAACACAAAAAAAAATTGGTGTGTCTGATAACATCAGTAGTTGCCCTCTCAACACCCAACAAGAAAAGAAAGGAAAAAAAAAAATCTAAAACCAAAACTGCAGCAGTAGAAGCTTCTTGTAGACAATGGGAAGGCCAGTTTTCCTAGACACTACTCTCTGGAGCAGCTCAGCAGAGGAAGAGATTTAAAAGGCTTGCTTCCAGAGGAGGAGCAGGACAAACAGTCCCCTCCTCCACAGTGCAGGTTATTAAATCCCACTACCCCACCCGCCCTCTCTGGCAGAAAGAAGCCCTGGGTTTTGGGTGCATTCTTGTAGGATACAGATGCTGACTCATGCTACAAAGAGACCTTCATATTAAACGTTTTCTTTGATCTAGACAAGACACAAATCCCATTCCAGCTGGGGATGGGAAGACTAAGTTTTGCAACATTCTTGAGCATTTGAAAAGCAATTAAGTGGAAGCATGTTTGTGCAGTAAAAGTAATATCTCATCAACCATATGATACCAGAAGGGCATCATTTTCCCAAAACCAAAGCTGAGAAGACAAGAGTAGGAAAGAAGGGCAGTGGATATGGGAAGAAGTGGAAAGAGTGCTTTACAGTGACTGTGTGGATTGCAACCAGAGGTATGAAGCACAATGTATATAAAATTATTGACTGTAAAACTAATTTACTCTGCAGTCAATCACCCAAGCTATAAACCTTTCAAAAAGGAGTATCATGTGCGTGAATAGCTACATAAATTCAGATACAAATGAAGCTCTCTCCTTCCTCTTCTCAAGGCTTGAACATTACCACATTTCATTTTTAACTTTGAGAGTTGTTAAATGCTCCCTTGGAGATCTAGTCGTTTTGTGGTCTAGTCCAAAAAGGGTTGTGCCACTAACCCAAAGGTGATTTAAACCCACCCAGCATCTCTGAGGGAGAAAGGTGGACAATTTCCTTCCACGCAATTTTCAGCCTTGGAAAGTCAGTTCCAACTTCAGGGCAGCGAGAGAGGGAGAAATGTTCATTGCCGATTACTAAGGGATTTGTCCATATGTCATTAAAATACCTTGTTCAGGTTCATAAAGCATAGCTGTGTTTGTTAGTACATTGCAAATTTGTAATGCATATCAAGTAATGCACTCACAGTTTATAGCCAAAGGATGGAGGGGTGGGGTGCTCAGTTTGGGACAGGGTTCCCAAATATCAGTGCACAATGAAAATTACTGGAGTCTTTCAAAACTAATGCTGTCTGACTCCTACCTTCAGGAACCATGACATAATTGGTTTGGAGTGTGATCTGAGATTTTTTTTAAAGCCCTCAGGTAATTCTGATGTTCAGCAAAGTTTGGATCCCATTTCCTTAAGAGTTTTGATGACACAATCCAACATATCAGTTACAGTCAAAGATAATGCGGTGCTGGCTGAACCCTGAAAACTTCTATTAAAATAAGCTATTAGGGGGGTATGCCAGTGCTTACTGCACGACTCTTCACAGTAGCTCCAACATGAAAATAACAAAAATATCCATCAGCAGAGGAATGTATAAGTAAAATGTGTACATACATACATATACAATAGAGTTTTAGGCAGCTATGAAGAGGAAGTTCTGATGAAAGCTATAACTCATATTAACCTCGACAGGGTGCTGAGTGGAGAAAACTCAATCCCAACCCATTGCCCATGAATCCATTCCAAGCCATGGGATTTCCAAAGCTATAAAATTTATGGAAGCAGACTGCCACATCTTTCTCTTGTGGAGTAGCTTGAGTTTGAATTGAGAGATCTGAGTTTGAACTGTCAAACCTTTGGTTAGCATTTGAATGCTATATTACTATGTCACCAAAACAACCCCAAACCCCAAAACCAAACCCAAACCAGTTGAGCCAAATCTGACTTGTAGTAAGCTTCCATCAGATTTCTGAGGTTGTAAAAATCTTTACTGGAGGAGGCTGCCCATCTTTCTCCAATGGGATAGCTGTTGAATTTGAACTGCCAACCTTTAGTTTAGCAGTTCAGGTCCTCACTGTGAGGAGCTGCTAGTGGATTCAAACCACTTTTTAGTTTGCAGGGCTACACAATATGAATTATGCCACCAGAGTTTCCCCAGCTCTACCTAAGTTGAAACTCACTATGATCATCTGTTTGACCACTTTATTGACAGCCCTTGGTGCTTAAGTCATTGGCCATTGGCTTCCTAGAGGTCTTCTCTAGTGAACTGTTTTCCTTAGCTCCCAGCAAAACTATACATAAAGCGACACTTGGTTTTGTTTTTTATTTTTTTTTATACTTCTTGTTTTTAGATCCTAAGAACAAATACATCTATCTTGGAGGAAGTGCAACCAAGGTGCTCCTGAATGGCAGTCAAAGGGATTTCATTTTATAGGCATCACTTTGATTTTTATAAAGGAATATATTAGTGCATTATTTATGTAATGAGAAATTCTTATGTGACATTGTTGTTATGTGCAAGCAAGTCAGAACTGACTCCTGGCAGATCTTCCAGTGGGTTTTCAGAGGCTGTACAGTGCCTGAGAGGAGACTGCCCCGCTTTCTCCCACCAAGAAGCTGGTGAATTTGAACCACCTGGGGTGTGCACTGCAGCTCCTAACTGTGAGGTCACCAGAGCGCTTTTTTTTTGTGCATTGTAGACATGGACCGGTCCAAAGTTGAGATGGATCAACATATAAGCCCACTCTTGTGTTTTGTTGCTACTTATATAGTTGTTCACAATAAAAAAATTCTTGTGAAAGGAGGATATGAGTTCTAAGAAACAATGTATTTTTTTTTTTTTTCATAAATTCTGGCTAAACGTGAACAATTCATTGTTCTGGTCTGATCGGTGTAATCAGCCAAAACCCTCTCACTGTCGTAGAGCCAGAACTGACTTATATGAACTGACCTTCAGTAGGTTGTGGTAAATCTTATGAGAGGGGATTGTTTATCTTTCTCCTGCGGAGCTGCTGCTGTGTTCACATCCCCCGAGAGCGGCAGCCTTTGGGTGAGCAGAACAACTAACTCCCCATGGATTATGCCACCAAAGCTCCCTAATCTATACAATGACTTATTTATTTTAATGTGTGAAAATTTTAGAAATGACATTGCTACTAACATGTATGAAACCAGATGGAGGTTGCTAAACTCTGATCATGTGGGTTCTGACTCATTATCAGCCTCCATCAGATTTCTTCTTTTAAGAAACTGTGTTATGTTTCTAAGGACCACCAAATATCATAGCCCTCAAGTAAGTAGACTGATCCAGGGTCTGCAATAGATTTAAGCAGTTCAGAGATCATGAGACTGTCACAGGGTAGGGCAGCGTTTTGCTTTGTTGTACATGGGGTCACTTGAAGTCAGCTTTATTTGATGGCACTAACAACAATAAACAAGCAAGAAATTGCATATAAAACCACACACTCGTCTCTGGAAGCTGCCACCTGAAATTATTGGTGTGTCAAAATGTATTTCTAGGCTCTAAAATAATGAATCCTCACCTAATATTTCTGAGCACACAGCAGAAACAGCATTCACTTTTCTGCACTAAAATCCCAGAGAGACTTCAAATCTTAAGCAAACCATAAAGCTGCTGAGGCTTTGCTCTTCATCCTCAGCTTAGTTGCACAAAATCTGGGCTATAATACCACACCCTGCCATTCTTATAGCCAACAGGAAAAATGAGATCTTTCTGGAAAGAATCTCAAGCACACAGACTAGAAGTTGAGCCAACCCTACCATTCTGAGCTGAGCCTCTTGGCACAGAAGTCACAAAAGTCACATCTACTTTCTCTACTTGAGTCTTCAACCATTGAGAAAATGAACAAACAAACAAACAAAAAGCCCTTGATTTTGTTGCCATCTAGTCAGAATCAACCCATAGCTAACCCTCCATTGGATTTCTAACACTGTAAATAACATGGAAGAAGAATGTCCATTTTTCTCCTCTGAAGCTGGTGGTGAATTTGAACAACCAGAAAGGCACAGTCTTTAGGAAAGCAGCACAGCTCCTAACAGACTATGCCATCAAAACTCTCTAATCCAATAAAAATTGTTGCTCTATTTCCTGTTCTGCAGTGCCAAGTTCCAATGGAATACAAGCCAGAGTCTTTAGAAGTCAGGATCAGTGTAGGATTTCACATTTGCTATTATGAACACTGTAATATAGGAATGTTGTGCCTCAGTGCAGCTCAGTGGATAGCCAGAATGTCTTACATCTTCTTAAATTAGAAGGTATCTCCATCAAACCATAAGGCATTCTTGGGACAACAGTGCTAAGCCTGAAGGTCACTCAAAACTCACACTTATACTTGAAGACACTGCCTCAAGTCACTTCCAACTCATAGCAGCTCTCCAATGTATTTCTGAAGCTATAAGTTGCAATGAGGGGGTATAACCCCCAATAGACTATGGGTCAGAGAAAAAGAGATCAAGGATTCAGGTGATTCCCTACCACCCAAGTCTCATACCTTGACCGGACTAAAAATAAAAGGAGTAATATGATAAAAATTGTTATCTTTAACTGCTCTGGATAGGACCTTGATTCATAGTCTCCCAGACACAATGCAAAAAAACATTGTTGACTCTTATACCATTCCTGTGATCAGTTATGGATCAAACTGATGGGATTTATTGGCCAATTTTCCAACCCAGATTACCGGGCCTTTCTTCCTGGTCTGGCTAGTCTGGAAGATGCACTGAAATTTGTCCATCATCAAAGCAACACACAAGCCTCTATTGCCTGGTGAGAGGTGGCTGCACATGAGGTACATTGGCCTGGAATCCAGTCTCTGGCATGGGGGCCTGAAATTATATGACTGGACCACTAATGATTGTAATGTAGCATATAAGTACTCAGTCACCAGGAGGTCTTAGATAAATCTGTTATCCAAGAGAGAGGTGGGTAATCTCCTGCAATTAATATTTACAGCCTTGAAATCTCCACAGGGTCACTGTGTGTCAGAACTCATTTCCCAGCAGTTGAGGAAGATCACATAGTAGATCAAGTCAAGCTGATTTTTAACTTGATGAGAGAGCCAGTGGCTGACCATAACTACTCCATTGAGTTTTCCAGGTTGTTTTCTTTATTGATGTTGACACAAATCTCACCGAGTAAAAACCAACTCATAGTTGACCCCCAAGTGGGGTTTCAGAGGCTGTAAATTGTATGGGAGGAAGATCCCCATCTTTTTCTTGGCGAGCAGCTAGTGGATTCAAACAACCTGTCTTTGTGTTAGCAAAACACCTCCTTTCCACAATAGACTGCCAATGCCCACTCTAAATCTTAGTTTTTAGTAGTTTTTCTCCATACCAATTCAACCTGTATGCTCAACAAATCATATGAGAATCTAGACTTTATGCAAAAGAATGTGACATTGGGATTGAAGAAAGACTAACAACCTGTGTTATGTAGATCACACAACTTTGCTTGCTGAAACTAAGGAGGACTTAAGTCCTAGCTGTAAAGACTGCAGCCTTCAATATGGGATACATCTCAACATTAAAAAAATGAAAATTCTTACCACTGAGTCAATAGGCAACAGCACAATGGAGAAAAGATTGAAGCAGTTAATGATTTAATCTTATTTGGATCCAAAATCAACACTCTTTGTATCAGCAGTCAAGAAATCAAAAGATGTATTAGGAAAATTTGTTGTCAGGGGCCTCTCCAAAGTGCTGAAGTGCAAAGAATGTCAGTTTAAACACCAACGTGAGACTAATCCAAGCTGTGATCTTTTTGATTACTTGCTATGCATCTGAAAGTTGGACAATGACTAAGGATGACAAAAGAATTGATGCCTTTTAGTTTTGGTATTAGAGAAGAGTACTGAATGTCCTATGGGCTGTTAAAGCACTTATGTCTTAGAGAAAGTGCATCTAGGGTGCTGCGTGGAAGCCAGAATGGTGACACTTCACCTTAAATTCTTTGGGTATGTTGTTAGGAGGGGCCAGTCCTTGGAGAAGAACAATATACTTAGAAAGGTGGAGAGTCAGCATTGTTGTTGTTGTTGTTATGTGCTGTCGAGTTGCTTGCGACTCATAGCGACCCTATGTACACAGCCCTAAACTCTGCTCTGTCCTGTGCCAATCGCACTGTCTCCAACACACCCATCCCGATTATCCCAGTCACTGAATCAATCCACCTCATAGAGGGCCTTCCCCTCCTGCACTGTCTCTCCACCCTCCCAAGCATGATGTCCCTCTATAAGGACTGGTCCCTCCTTACAACATGTCCAAAGTACGTTAGATGGAGCCTCAGAATCCTTGCCTCCAAGGAGCCGCTGGGTTTAACCCTTTCCAGGATGAATCTGTTTGTTCTCCTAGCAGTCCACGGTACCCTAAGTAATCTTCTCCAGCACCACAGCTCAAAGGAATAATTCTCATAGAAAAGGAAAACTCTCAACAAGATGGACTGACATGGTCTCTGTTAACAATGATTTCAAGAATATCAGAGGTAGTAAAGCTATCACAGAACAGATCTGTTCTTCATAAGGTCACTAAAAGTAGTATCAACTGAAGAAAGAAGAGTAACAGGAAAATATCTTAAAAGTTCAGTTTAGGTAACAATTTTCTGTTCACTCATTGTCATCAAGTAGAAACCAACTCATGACTGGCCCTCCAGCGTGATTCTGAGGCAGTAAATCACAAAGGAGGAGAAAGCCTGTCTTCCTCCTTAGAGTAGGTGGTGACTTTTGGGTTAACAGCACAACTTCGTAAAGACTATTCCACCAAAGAACTCTCAAGATGTTTGCCATTATCTTTTTTTTTTTTTTAGGAAGAAGAAAGTTTTAGTTACGTTCTTTTGCATAATCAATTATTTAAAAACTCAAGGTTTTAAACAACAAAAACAAACATTATTATTTGTAGTTTCAGTGACAAGATTTATGAGGTCAACTCTGGCTTATGGCTCCTAGAAATATCAACTTCTGGAGTGAGTGATTCACTCACATGACCAGCAAGTTGATGATGGGTTTTGGTAGGAGGGTTCAGTTTCCCTTCATGGGGTTTTTCCCTACGGCTGTTCAAGTATCTTCACAACCTCGCAGCTGGCTTCCTCCAGAATGAGTAATCTACTAGTGACATAGTTAGATGGAAGCTACCCATTTTATAACTTTCCCCTGAAGTAAAGAAGGCAGATGAGGAGTTGATTATATTGACAAAGAACATTGAATATACCATGGACCCAAAAAGAAGAAAAAAATTGTACTTCCTGGAGGAAGTACAATCAAGGTGCTCCTTAAAGGCAAAGATGGTGAAATTTTGACCATCATGCAAAAGTGAAGGGTTGCCAAAAGAAAGGTCAAAAGGATGAACTGAAAAAAAAAAAGGAAAAAAAAAAGGATGAACTGACCTACTGAGAGCAGCCAAAGCACTTGAGAATAGTAGAGATCCTTAGGATGGTTCAATATTTTCACCTGGTTTTCGTTGGGTTGCTATGAGCCGGAGTGGACTTGAGGACATGTGTTAGCAGCGGCGGCAGCAGCAGCAGCAGCAATACTTGAAAGTCTCACACGTCTCTCTTTTTAAATTTCTTCCAGTTTGTTTTTTAATTTATTTTTTTTGTAATGAATGCAGATAAAACCACATTATTTAATGCATTATTGTAAGTAATAGTGGTAATTCTGATTGGAGTAAATGAAAATATTTAAAAAGTAAACCAGCACCAAATTTTATCCTTGTGAGTATACTGCTATAAGTGAGCTAGGTGTATGAAATATGCTTTTTAAAATTCTTCTCCCCCCCCATTATCTTTTATAAACTCGTATCTGGCTTATACTTTCTTTTGAGCTTAATAAGCCTAAGTAAGTACACCTTTCTCTCTAGATTCAAACAATTCCAATATGGAATTCATATTACTAGGCAGGTGAGGCAAGGCAAAGCCACTTCCTCTTCAACACTCATCAGTAAGGATGTTCAGTGACCAGCCCCAAGTGCAAGTGCTGCAGGCATCAGCTGACCTATAAACAACTGGGCAAACTGACTAGTCATTTAAAAGTATTTTTTTTTCTTGTTATGTATCTTCAAGTCAAATCCAACTGGCACAGGAGAGTCTGCTCATTCTTCTCCAATACAGAATCTGGTGGATTCGAACTGCACACCTTTGAAATTGCAGTGCAGCTTCTTGCAATTAGACCACCAGAGCTCCCTTACATTTAAAATGAATATTAATACTAATTTTTAAAGTTAAGAATTTTGAGACTCATTAAAGGATATACGGATTATTTGGTTTTTTTAAGCTAAATTGAAGTTAGTTTCTTTAAGTATAAAAGCATTCTCCTGCATTAGGAAGAAGTCCCAGAGTGTTGCAAATTGTTAATTATGAACTAATTGCTGTTATGGACTAAATTCTGTTCCCTCAAAATTTGTGCTATAAATCCCAACTCCTGTACTTGTGGTTAGGGAGCTTTGATAGCCTAGTGGTTAAGAAGTTGAACTGCAATCTCAAAGGCAAGTGGTTCAAATCCACCAGCTGCTCAATGGGAGAAGGATTGGCAATCTCCTCTCTTGTAATTTACTGCCTCTGAAAAACCACTAGAGGGTCAGCCATACGTCATTTCCAACTCGATGGCACACAACAATGTACCTGTGGTTAGAATCCCATTTGACAATGATTCTTCTATATTAACAAAGCAATGTTAATCCAGGGTGTATTTTAAACCAATCTCTTTAGAGACTTAAAAGGAGCAGATTAAGCAAGCAGGCACAGAGGAAGAGAGATGTCACCTCACATGAAATCTCCAAAGAATCACTCACTCAACTTACTGCTGTGGAGTTGGAACTGATTCATAGCTGACCTGCCAGTGGGTTTCCAGAGACTATAAACTGCACACGAGAAGACATCCTGTTTTTCTCCCAAGGAGCAGTTGATGGATTTGAGCCATCTACCTTTGAGCTGGAACACAACTCTCCATCCATCAACTAGATCAAGGAATAGAAACAGAAAAGAGCTGCCTGATTGACTAACTGGAAGAGATCTGTATTTGTTCCCATTCCCAAGAAAGGTGATCCAACAGACTATGGAATTATTGAATATCATCCTTGAAGAGGGACATCATGCTTGGGAGCGTCGAAGGACAAAAGCCCTAAACTCTGATCTATCTTGTGCCAACCTTATTGTCTCTGACACACCTACCTTCATTGCCCTAGTGACTGAATCAATCTATCTCATCAAATTTGTCTTGTTGTTAAGTGCCATAATTTGAATAAGGCCTTTGTATTTAAAAGTCAGTTGGGCCCAAGAGCCTAGTATTTTATTATAGTTTGGAGAAAAATTTTTCTAAGGTGTTTTTTTATTAATTTTAATGAAAATGTACAGAGACTTTGGATTTCCATTCATTCATTGCTGAATTTTCTCCCTGCCCACCCTTCCCCCTCTTCTAAGTTTTACAGCACTCTTCTGTCAGTTTGCTATACTGAGGTAATCTCAGTTTGCTATGATGCTGAACCTTGTGCCATTGGGGGGTTTGTCAAATTCCATAACGGTGGATAGTGTTTGGTGGAGCTCTCAATTTAAGACAGATCTGGAAGCAAGAGTGGCATTCACTTCCTAAACAACATGGCTCTGGAAACTATGAACTTGGAGAAATGATAGAAAGGCTTTTCACGTCTTTTGTTTATAGGATCACTATGAGTCATGCTCGAGTCACCGACAATCAACAACACAACAACATTAAGAGCACAAACAAGTAATTCTGAAAGTTGCCTGCTAATGATGATAGAAAATACAAGAGATATCTTCAATCCTGAATGGAGTCAATACAGATATCTCAGATATTGCCAAACATTTCTCATGGTGGAAGCCAAACGTCAACTTAGAAACCAACAGTTGTGACAATTGCAAAGCTATCCATCTTTCCCCTAAACTAAACTTAGCTAAATGCTCAGAGACAATTCCATTGATCATTATGTCAGTTGCAGGCCATTCCGTTGATAGTCTGACAAAAGTAAGAATGTAAAATCAATCTTTGTAGTGCTTGCCGGGGGCCAGAGGTTAGAACAGGCAAAAGAGTAAGAAAAACTTTTGGGGTGATAGAAATGTTTTGTTTGCTTTTTATTATATATTTTATACATATATTTTAACTCAACCCATTGCCTTTAAATTGGAACCAACTCATAGTTGACTATAGTAGTTTTCATTATTGTTCTTATGTGCCATTTATTCAAAACTGACTCACAGCTGACTCTCCAGCGGGTTTTTAGGGGTTGTAATACACACGGGAGAGGACTGCCCATTTTCTTCCCATGCAGCAGCTAGTAGATTTGAACTGCCTGCCTTTGGGTTGACAATGCTGCTCCTTACCTATTCAGCTACCAGAGCTCCCTATACATATAGGTTATTGTTGTTGTTAGGTATCAAGGAGTTGGTACTAACTCACAGCGATTTTTGAGCACCTCTTCAGAGATTCTAAATCACATGAGAGGACATTGGCATCTTCTCCCTTGGAGCAACTGCTGGATTCAAACCGCCTGTCTTTCAGGTGGCAAAGCAACTCATCAAGTAAGCCCTCAGAATTTCCTGTACATATATGTTGTTGTTATGCACTGCAGAATCAGAACCAACAGAACTGATTCTCCAGGGGCTTTTTAGAAGCTGTAAATCATATCCCAGAGGTGCACAGTTTGAATCCACCAGATGCTCTGCTGGAGAAGGAGGGACAATCTCCTCCTGTACCAGTCAGATCTGATTTGATGGTACACACACACACACACAAAAATAAAATAAAAAATAATAAAAAAGAAAAATATTTTAAAAAAGAAGAATAAGCTGTAAATCACAAAGAAGGTGATCTATCTTTCTCCCTTGGAGTGACTGGTGCCTTTGGCTTGGCAGCATAACCTTTTACTCACTAGGCCAACAGAACATCATAGATATATATTTATATATGACTTGAAACAATAGTTCAATGTATATATCACCTAACAGAAGTGTTTAAAAACTGTATTGTGGTGATGGTTGTGTAAACTGTGTATATTTACTAAACTTCCTAAAACTCACCAAGCAGTATACTTAAAATTAATAGAATCAATATGTGTAGTTTACATTAGAGCCCTAGGTGGTACAAAGGTTATTGGAGGCTTGAGTCTACCCAGAGATAGCTCATAATAAAGGCCTAGAGACTTACGTCCCAAAAACTATCCACTGAGAACCTTATCGAGAAAAAAGAATTCCCCATATATGCACAGATATACATAATGTAAGGATAAAAAATAAATCACTATGAACACAAACGGTGGCTAATAATTCAGTATATCTAGAATGTTGCTGTCTGCAGCATTAACTCATTGTCATCCAGTTGATTCCGACTCACAGAGAAGCGCTCCATAGGGTTAAGGGGGACAGAAAGAAAAGAGAAAGCTATGTAGCACAGCTCTACTCTGATACACATGGATTCAACATGGGCTGGAATTGACTTCATATCAACTGCTGAACTTCATATTAATAAAACTTGGTCAGAAGAAACCTGAATTTTAAATTAATAAACCTTTGGCAGGGAGGGGAATCTGAGCTTTATCAATTTCTAGAAAAAGTTACATTCCTTTTGAAAGAGGAAGTGCTCAGACACCTGGACTTGAGAAGGAAAGCTGAACGCTCCCGGATGTTACCCTCTCCCTGGTGAGGCCACATGCGATGCAGCACACTCAGACTCTTAGTCATTTCTTCATGCCTGATTTGCATTCCTTCTTGCTCCTCTCCTAACAACTGTTATCCTGTTTATTCTCCCCCACATCTTGGTCAAGAGCAGAAGTATAATTCAGTTGTCTGAAAGAGTCATGTGGGCTAGATGTAAATACCCTGCAATGCTACATGATGACTTAAGATGAATCCTAAAAATAGGTGTCTGCTTATTATATGGTTGCAAGGTACCTATTACAGAACAGTTGACTAATCTTTAAAAAAAAAGTAGTTATATTTAAGCCATGGGCTATTTTATTATGCACTACTTTAAAATAAATCAAGGCAATGCTAATGTTTGCTTCAACTGTCAACATCCTTTTTATCTAAATGAAAACATAGGCTTTTCATCTATTGACTATGATGAATAATGCAAACTGATGAGAAAATTACAGTGCCACTCAACAAAAACTCCCTTCTCAAAATAGAGATGAAGGAACCAAGGTCAAGTGTTATATAACTGGCCTCATGGTCAAGTATTAAATGCACTATTCTCCGATTATGTATCTATAGAATAATAGAAATAGTAATTCTTCCTGTTTCAGCAGGAAATAACGGAAAGGCTTAATTGAGAGTAACATTCAACAGTACAATTGGGAGGTAATCTGGACATCTTATACTCAGATTTTCTATTAATCTCTGTAGATGGTTATTGTTTCATGTACCGTCAAGTCGGACCCAACCCATAGCTGAACCTCCAGAGTGTTTCAGAGACAATAAATTGCAGGAAGAAGAGACTGTTCCTCCTTCTCCCACAGAGCAGTTGATGGATCCAAACCATGTACCTCTGGGGTTGCAGCACAGCTTTTTACCACTAGGCTACCAGAGCACATAGATAATAGTGCTTCCATTTAAAAATAAAGAAAGCAAGGAAGTGTATTATTGGGGGGGGAGTAAAACTGGAAACAGAAATACCATATGATTCAGCAATCCTAGTACTAGGTATATGTTGTTTGTTGTTTACCATCAAGTCAAAACTGACCCATAGCTGACCCTCCATTAGGTTTTCAAAGACAGTTAATTGCACGAGAAGAAACTGCCCATCCTTCTCCCACGGATTAGAATCATGTGTCTTCAGGATTGCAATGCAGCTTCTTGCCACTAGGCTACCTGAGCTCCCTCGGCATATATTCTATAGAACTAAAAGCCAGACTATAATGGATATATGCATACCTTTTTCATAGCAGCATTATTCATAGCAACAAAGAGATGGAAACAACCTCTGTGCCCATTAACAGATGAATGGATAAATAAACTATGGCACAGACACACAAGGGAATATACCATGCAATGTTAAAGAATGATGAAGAATCCATGAAACATTTTGTAATGTGTATGAACCTGGAGGCATTATGTCAAGTAAAATGGCTATAATTAAGGCTTAAATTTCAACTACAAAGAAATGGAGAAGGAGAATGAAATTAATTTATAGAATATCTTAAAACCGAGGTGACGGTTTTTCTTTCCATGTTTTATAAGATTTCTCAACCAAAAAACAATTATTAAGTATGTATTATGTATCCAATGAGATATTATTTGCTCAATAAAATGAATTGACTGCAATAATAAGCTTAAACCCAGCAGAGGTTGTAAGGATATTACAGGATTGGATAGGGCTTCTATCTGATATACATAGGGGTACTAACAGCAAGAATATACTCAAACATTGACAGGACTTGTGTCTAAGAGAACATAATAACTGGTTCCTACTTCAAAAAATGTTCATAGAGGAAACTGTGAAACACAATATAAAATTTTAAAAACTAAAAAAAGTTAATAATTTAATTGGGTAAAAAGTGTCTATTAGGCAAATGTGAAACATGTCTTGCAAGAAATTACATGAAGTTCTAAGTGGCTCCTGTTTCTCAGAACTTCAAAGGTAAGCATCAAAGTTGATAAGAAGGTAAACTGTAGACTCAAATCTGGTTTCCATTGGGGCTCTACTGTTTACTATTTTTCAAATGTTATGCAAATTATGTAATTTCTCTGAACCTCAATTTCCTCATCTGTATGAAAGGATTAGCACTTTAGAGGATTTTGTGAAGTGTAAAGGAGATAATACTTACAGTGCCTGGTGTGCAGTAAGTGCTAATCCTAATAGCTGTTAACATTAATGATAGAAAATAAAGTGAAAAGTTCAAAAGAGAAGGCGATAAACAAGACAAGAGTAAAGAGTAACCAAGTTTCATGAAATAGATACAATTCTGGCTACATCTCAAAGTATGATCTGAGTAAGAGAGAGTCAAGAAAGCTGAAAACCAGCACTTTATAGAGAACAGAAACTTTCTAATAACTAATGCAGAGCTACTATAAACTTTTACTGATAAAGATGAAAAACACAGGTACTTTGGAAGCCTCGTTCAAGAGTCAAAAGTTTTTATTTGTGTGTCACTTGAAGCTTATAGGAAAGACTCTCTCTTCCTTCACCCAGATTCACAGTTTAATAGTGGCCACATTTTATTTTGCCATCCCCTTTCTCTAGAACTCCCCCCCCATATACATACACATTATTCTTCTGAATCTTTGAGAGCAATATGTATATGATGTTGTTGTTGTTTGTTGTTAGGTGCTGTCAGATCTGCTCCAAGTCAGAGCCACCCTATGTACAACAGAACAGAACCCTACCTGATCCTGTGCAATCCTCACAACCTTTCTGTGAGTAAACTACCCCTTGCAGTAACAATGTCTATCCATCTCCCTGATCCTCTCGTATGCTGACCCTCTATTTTCTGAGCTTGATATCCTTTTCCAGAGATCAACTCTTTCAGAAACTCCCAAAGTATATGAGGTAAAATCTCACCATCCTCATTTCTAAGGAATATGCTGTGTATGTATGTATGTATATATGTGTGTGTGTGTATGTTGTTGTTGTTAAGTGCTGTCAAGTTGGAGGCAACTCATAGAGACCCTATGAATGAAAGACTTGGACACCGGTATAACTTTCATCCTTTCTCCAGGTTCATAGGGTTTCCAGAGGCAAGCTATTACAGAAATGGATGCCACTCCTGCTTCCAAGCTTGTTTTAATCGAGAAGCTCCACCAAAACACTGTCCAACATGGGTAACCATTCTCTCATTTAACACATCAGTGTCACAGTGTTCAGCTTCACAGCAACCATGAGTTACCTCTGTACAGCAAGTGTGTGTGTGTGTGTGTATGTATAAAATCATCATTGAATAATTTTAATATATGATGCGCATTTACTCTTAAGTATTTGTCTATTTCTTAATAACATGGTCATTCACTTGTATAATCACAGTATAATGATCAATACAAAGGGTTTTAACATAAATATATTGTTATTATCCAATTGTGGTATTGTCTACCACTGAGTCAGAACTGACCCACAGTTGGTCCTTCAGGGGATTTTCAGAGGTAGTAAATTACACATGGAAGAGATTGTCTATTTTATTCCCATGGAGCATATGGTGGATTTGAACCATGTGCCTTTTCACTGGCAGCACAATTTCTTACAGCTTCCTTATCCAATGTACAGATTTAATTCAGATACTATCAATTTTCCAATTAATGTTGCTTATGTTGCTATTTCTTCCCCTGCACTCTTGACTCCCAATTTTAGGAGCTAGTAGGTGTGTTGGAGACAGTGAAAATAGCTTCGGATAGAGCAGGGTTCAGAACTACTGTATATAGGGGCACTATGAGTGTGGCGGGGTGACTTGAAGGCACAACAGCACCACTCCATGTTCACACCCTGTCCCTTGTCTCTGCTGCTGTTGTTTTTAGGTGTCACGAGTCAGTCCTGATGTATAGTATCATCCTCATACTTATGATAGAAGGAAACGCTGCCTGGTCTTGCACCATCCTCACACTCATTGCTGTGTCTGAGACCACTGCTGCAGCCTGGTCTCATGTAATCTGGGAGAGTTCAGTGGTTTTTCTTTCTTCCTTTCATCATACTGAGATTTTTGTTGAGTATAGGTCAATTATTTTGTGGGGTATCCCTCAATTTGGGTGTGCCTGATCTTTTCTTATGATTAAGCTCAAATCATTCAATTCTGGAGATGACATCACACAAATCATCATTTTCTTCTCAAGGCATTTTATCAGAGGCACATGGACCCAATGCTAGCAATGCAAACTTGGATCACATGATTAAGGTCTAGAAAGTTATTTTCATCTTTGTGAAATTAAGTAGCTGTTGAGGCAGTACTTTGAGACAATGCAAATAAGTATCTTATTTCACTTAGTCAGAAGTGTGAGTATCCAGTCATGATTCTCATCAACATCAACTATTACTACGCTGTTGTTGTGTGCTGTGGTATTGATTCCGATTCACAACTTCCTTTGGCAGAGGTAGGCTGCCTGAGAGGCAAAGGTTTCTGAAGTTACAATCTTTGTAGAAACAGACTGGCTCTTTGGTTGTTTTTTCCTCAGAGCCACTAGTGGGTTTGAACTGCTAATGTTTTGGTTAGCAGTAGATCACTTAGCCATTGTGCTATCAAGATTCCTTAATTATTACCATATATGAAACCAAACTCATCATGAGTTGCTTCCACCTCACAGAAATCTTATAGAAAGGAAGAGGACATCAGGTTTCCAAAGCTATCATCTTTAGGGAGGGAGCCCTAGTAGTATTTTCCATAGCGAATTGCTCTGTTAACCTAAAGGCTGCATGTCTTGGACAGTTCAAATCTACCAGCAGCTCTGAGGGAGAAATATGGGAAATCTCCTCCAGTTGTGACTTAAGCCTTGGAAACTTTATGGAAGGCTGCTATGAGCTAGGACCCTGTCAGTGAGCTGAGCTGAGTTGAATCTTAATAGAAGTAAGCTGTCTCATTTTCCACCTGCAGAGTGGCTGGGGGGTTTAAACCACAACTTTTCATGTAGCAGTCCAATCTTATCCATTGTTATACCACAACTCTTAATTTTCCTATAATGGTGGCAAGATGGTCATCTTAACACCATTATTTATTTTATTATAAGGATATTGTCCCCAATTTCCTTGCTTATTATTAATTTAGGCTGATGGATTCTTATTTTATTAAATGAGTTACAATCTAATACAATCTTTTGTTTTGATGCAAAAGTCAAAGGTTTCTTGAAGCATTTTCTGCACAGTAGCTCAGCCGGAGGCACAGCTCCTGCTTTGTGAACTGTGCATTGCTGTGGTGATGAACATACTCGTTTGTATTTAGGGACTGACTTCCATGATTCTTTCCTGAATGCCTCAGTTTTTCATCTAAGCCACAAATGTCTGGAGGGTGGGTGTCATGTGGCCTTCCTCTGAAACACACACTCATGCTTAGGACAGACTAGGCTGGTCATGCTGACCTAGCCTTCACCAAAATCACTTGTCATCTCAGGGTGTCAAGCAAGTTCCTTGTCTACAACATAACAATAATGATACTTGGGTCATTGAAGAGGAACTGAGATCATGCACACAAATGGCTTAGTGTGGAGAACTTTTCTTTCCTAAACCAAAACCCAGGCACATTCCTATCTAGTTGATTTTTATTGATAGCAAACCTAGAAGACAGAGTAGAACTGCCTTTTCCAAGACTAATCTTTATGCAAGCAGATTGGCTCAGCTTTCTCCTACAGAGCAAGTCAAACCTTTAGATTAGCAGGCAAGCGCAATATCTCTGTGAGGCTTCTTCCTGTACTTTCCTACATAGTAGAATTTGCCTTTGAAGATATAGCTGATTAATCTTTGGAATATATGAATTATAAACTCAAACTTTAGCTCATCAAGTTTATTCTAACCTCATTGGATTTCTAAGGCTGTTTATCTTTATGGAGGGAGATCACACCATCTTTCTACTGTGGAGTGCCTGGTGGGTTCAAACTGCTGAACTTCTGGCTAGCAGCTGAGTCTTTAACCACTGTGCCATCAGAACTCCTTATGAATTATGAAACTATATGCATGTGCAGGTGAATAATCATGTACAAATGCATAATTTTATATTCCTGTTCCTTCCCTTTCTTTTATGCCCCTTCGAAGCAAAGAGAGAAGAAGACTACGTTGAAGCTATTTTAAGGACCTTGGTGAATCATTTGAAGAGTAGATAAGAAATGTGAATAGCATGTCTATTCAGTAAGACAGTCAATTGTAAGAATTTCTAGCTAATTGTCACAGTTTCTGCCTTAAGGAAAATGAAAACTGTTCCTTCTTCCATTTGTCTGGATTCACTAAATTCAGGGAGCAGCAGCTGGGTTCATGATAATGAGGAGAAAAATAGTTTAAGAAGTAAAAATGGCTTAAATCTCTAGAGGGCTTGGTTTGCTTTTAACTAAGGTGGCCATAACTCACTTTAAAATGGCATGTCTAGAACATTCACAGACCTTCACTTGGTGTAAGCTACCCATCAAAACAGGACCAGCTGTTTACTGGGAAGAAGAAAATACCATTTTTCACTTAAGACTAGAGCTGTTTGCACTCTGAAGTAGATTCACCTATTAGCAACAAAAACAACAACTAAATCTATGTGTATCAAAAGAGAAAAAGCTGCTGGGAACATAAGCTTCCTAGACAGCTTGGCTGAATCTGCTGAGAGGAAAAACATGCCTCCCACAAACTAGTACACTCTCATCTCTCTCTCTCTTTAAAATTCTGATTCAAAAACAAGGTTCTGACATGAAAGTGGCCTCTTGCCTGGCATTGTAAACTCCTTCAGGCATTATTGCAGAAAGCTTGTTTATCCCCTGAGCTTGGTAACACACTTCTTGAGAAGAGCAGAGGTTGCTTCTCCACATCAAAACAGCTTCAAAATGATACTGACAGCTCTTCTATTGCTGTTTCAACTTTACTGAAATTACCATATTCATAAGTGCATATTTCTTTTTTGTTGGCCTCTCTAGAACCAAGCTGTATCTCTGAAAATACAGAACAAGGTGTTGGGTCTTAGGACAGTGTGCCCTAATAGTTCTGGAGAATAACTCACACACCAGGAAACTGTTCCCTCTGCCCAGTATGTGCACATAAGGCTAGTGTTCATTCGTGGGCTTGAGAAGTGGACAAAAAATGGAACTGAGCCTCAAGAATAAAGCTACACTCCTAATCTCATCTCAGAAATGTATATGAACTAATCATAAAGGGTTTTTTTAGATAGTCTGCAGAGCATCAAACCAATTCCCCCACCCCCACCCCCGCATGGCCAATTAGTTTCTTTCTGACTGTTTTAACAAGTCAGTTGAATTGACGAAGGGTCAGCAGACAATTATGTGAAGCAAACGTAGCTAAATGTCGACACTGTCATGGTAATCCCAGGGAACCTTGACTTTCATTTGACCCAGGAGGCTACCACAAGAAGAGAAAGCAATGTGCTTTTTAGCCAAGGCAATCTTTTCAAACTCAAGTTACATTCATCATTTGATTCCTGTTGTTATGACAACACTTGAAAAAAGAAGCACTTCAAGAGCTTAGCATTCAGGCATCTTATTATAGACTTGAAAAATAATACATGAGGCTATGAAGTGCTGCTTAAAAGCGGGGGTGCCTGGTGATCATCAGTGGATACAGTTAGAACACCTGGACTTCTTTCTCCACTTGGCCCTTGAACGCCTTAACTTTGATTATTTTCCATCCTCAAGGGAGTGAGGGAGTCCACACATCATAGAGAGAGAATGTTTAAGAATTTATACATGGGAAGAGACATAATATTATACTCAGTCTCTATCCTTCAGTTGTATTTCTGAACAAGGCAGCCTGTTTCTGCAGTTGCTAGAAGTCAGTAGACAATGGTGTATGCTGACCAACTTTCATTGCTTATTCTTAGCTACTGGAAAGATTGGTTTATATAAATGTAATTAGAGAAAGAAAGGTTTCTCATGGCTGAGATATCATAAGAATTCTTTTGAAAATGAATAATTGATAAAGAGATACTTGTTGCAGGAATGAATTTATTACACAAATCAATGACCTACCACACTTGTACAAAAGTATAAAAATGCACTTGTTAAACCTGATGTTTTAATTCTTAGCCACATGCTAGATCCAAACCAAATAGAATCTGCCATCTTAGAGTCAATTCTGACTGACAGAGACCGTGCAGGGCAGAGCAGAGAAGCACCACAACGTTTCCAAGGCTGTAATCTTCCCAGAATCAGATCATTGCATCTTTCTCTCACGGAGTTTAAATGACTGAACATTCAATTAACTGAGGTTAATTCTGATTTACAACAACCCAGGGTGTGTCCAAGAAGAACTGTGCACATTTTTGGAAGTAGATAGGCAGGCCTTTCTTGTAAGGAACTTCTGAGTATACTAAAATATCTAACCTTTGAACTAGAGTTAATATATGAACTGTTTGCACCACCCAGAGACTCTTGAATAAAATATAAAACTCAAACTCACTGCTGTCAAGTCATAATTGACTTATAGCTTGACCCTCCATTGGGTTTCTCAGGCTGTAAATCTACAAAGGAGATTATCCAGCTTTCTCTTAAATTTTCAAATCAACAGAGAGAAGCAACCAATGGGCTGACAGTACAACTTTCTACAGAGTAGGCCACCAGAGCTCTCTAAAGAATGTGTAATTGTTTTGTAAGAAAATTGTAACAAAAGGATTCCTCTTAGAACACCCTGATATCAAAGATAACTTTACAATACTAACAGAGATAGAGGCAGTGCTGTGTATGTGTGTGCTGACATCTGCCAGCAGTTTCAAACTTGAGCCACTTCCCAGAGGTCTATAGCCATTCCATACATGGTAATTTTAAAAAAATCAAACTGCTCTAAAAGGGATTGTGGCTTCATTATTGCTTCTTGCTGCTGCATATCAATCAAGTGGGCACATGAATGCCATCTGCTGAATTACATTTGGTTGCCAAAAACAAATTTATAATCAGACTGCAAAACTTAAGTATGTCCAAGTACCCAGATTATCAACAAAGTAGAATACTGTTTCTTTTTGGTACCGTGCACTGAGTTTTTATTAGTTTATTGCTTTGTCCAAAGGAATTAAAGCTGTAACATCAGTTATGAAGCAAAAAGTCCATCTAAAAAGTACGATTTGGTACAAGGGACAAAGTTTGTATATCCAACACTGGATTCAAATAACCTGTGGCAAATTTTGAGCACTAAAAAGGAATCATATTAGAGGTTTATTAGTGTACATGTGAAATGCCACATTCCTTGGATACTGAGCCCAAAGACATTGTCCCCATCATTTCCCCTCGCAGGTTGTTAGGGATTGAAGAGTGTCCCCACTTCCACAAAAATATATCAAGCAAGTACTAATGCCTGGTCTCTATAGGTTGTTTAAAGAAGTCGTCGGTTAACAGGAGGCAATCCTGGAGTAAATTGGTAGATGAGTACTAATTTAATCTGAGCTAATTTAAACTCACTAATTACATAGGGTCGCTATGAGTCGCAGGTGACTCGACGGCACATAACAACAACAATTTAAAGTGAGTTTATAAAAGAAGAGATGAGACACAGAGACACACACAGAGGGAACATGGCCATTGAGGCGGGAGAACTGGGATGGCAGGGATCACCAGCTCCCACAATAAGCTAGGAGAGAGACATAACAATTTCCTCCTCAGAAGAAATGAATCAATAAGGGTAAACACATTGATTTTAAATTCTTCGCTTCCAGGAGTTATACAGGACAGGGCAAGGTTCAGATCTGTTGTTCATAGTCATAGGGTTGTTATAACTTGTAATCAACTTGATGGCACGTAACAACAACCACAGAAATAGGAGGCAATACATTTCCGTTCTTAAAAGCCACCTACTTGTGGTACCTTGTTATGGTAGCTCTAGAAAATGAACACTGGTGCCCAGGTACTTTCTGTAAACATACCAAGCTCTCATTCAAAGGGTATAATTAACCTCTATTATTTGCTACCCATGACCCTTTTCATTGTTCATTGCCCTTACCTAATCTACCTAGAAAAGAGTCACAATCATTGTTACAGAGCAGAGCATGAGAGATTGATTGAAAGGCATTTCCTACGCCAGCCTCTACTCAACCTTCTCCATCTCACCAGCTTTAAACCCCTCCAGTGCCACTGCCTATAGACACAGTGGCTACAATGGACTCGGGCATAGCAGTGACTGCAAAGATGATACAGGACCTGACAGTATTTCATTTTGATGTGAATAGGGTCATTGTGAACGGGAACTAACTCAACAGCACCTGATGACAACATTCCTTTCTCTACCATTGTTGTTGTTGCTGCTGCTGTGTGTTGTTGAGTCAGAAATGACCCATAGCTGACCACCCAGCAGTTTTCAAAAGCACTTAATCACATGAGAGAAGACTGTCCACACTTCTCCCGCAGAGCAGCTGGTGGATACCGACTACGTGCCTTTGAGGGAACAGCACAACTTTTTATCACTAGGTCACCAAACCTCCCTTTTCTCTACCAATTCTCACATCATTTATTCCCTTCTCTGGATCACATCTGAAAAAACAACAACAAAAAACCTCTCAAACTCATTGAGGTCAAGTTGGGACTGACTCCTAACTGACCCTTCAATGGGTTTTCAGAAGTTGTAAAATGAACAGGAGGAGAATGCCCATTTTTCTCCCTATGAGCAGTTCATGGATTAGAACTGTCTGCCTTTAGGTTGAAAGCACAACTCCTTATCAACTAGGTCACTGTTTAAAGAAGCCTTTTTTGGGGGGGACCCTCAAATCGTACTCTGCACTGGTTGATCTTCTTTTAGCCTTGTTGCCTACATTATTTTCTGATCCACTGGTGAAACAGTAGTTTCCAGCCAATTTCTTATCCATACTCACTACCTCACTGTAATCTATCTTAGTCTGTCTGAGCACAGTTACAACCAGAAGAAGAGTGAGTTTTTTATTTCCAGATAGCCTCAGGAAAATAAAGCAGATAATGGACCTTCTCTGAATGGATTGTAACAGGGTCTCTCACTCCTTAGCTATCAAAGAATATTCAAGGACAGAAGAGTGGGAGGAAGGACAAATCTCAAGAGAGATACCAACCTGATGCAAGTGCAGACTTTGGATTGATTGTAACAAACCACCTGAAAAAAAGCAATTGCTGAGAGACCTGGGGCATTCTAATATGGACTAGATATTAGAAGGTTATAAGAGGAACATCTTCTGTTTTGGAGGAAGTGCAGTAAGAATGTTCCTTAGAAAGGATGGTGAAGACTTCACCTTGCTTACTTTGGGCACACCATCAGCAGTAATAACTGGTCATGTTTGGCAATGTAGAGGGTTAGAATATCATAGTTGATAAAACAGAGGTTAGTGAAAATGAGGGAAACACTCAATGGGTGTTGTGGGGTTTTTTTTGTGTGTGATTTTGTTTGTTTGTTTTGTTTTTCCAGATCAATCGGCACAGTAACTGCCACAATGGACTCAAGCTTATCAATGATTGTGGGGAGGGCACAGGGCCAGGCAGTATTTTGTTTTGTTTTGTTTTGTTAAACACAGATCAGAGTTGACTCAACTGCAACTAACAACAAGAACAAGAAAATATTACTTGTTTTGTTAGATGCCAAAGAGAATGATGGTAAAACAAGAAAATCCCATCCTTTTGAGAAACATATGAAAATCTCTGAAGACTCACTGCCACTGACCTGACTCTGACTCAGCAGTATGTCCTTATGAGACTAAGTTCACTCAAAATAATGCTCTCCAGTCTCTCTCATGTTATTTAGTATTGTTCAAAATCATTGCTCCTGAGTGCTGCATAGTATTCCATGGTATGACTATACCACAATTTCTTTTTTTAACATTTCATATACATTATATTTCCTTCATATACATTATGTTTTATATAATAATTCACTTTTATACACTCATTCATTCATGCACATTTGATTTTATAAAATAATTTCTGTACAGTATGTTTATGAAGTTGTTGTTATTAGGTGCTTTTAAGTTGAATACCACCTATAGTATACCTCAATTTCTTAATCCATTTGTTGGTTGATAGCTATATGGGCTATTTCCATTTTCTTGCTATTGTGAATAAAGCTTCTATAAACATTCGTGTATAAATCTCCATTTGTGCCTCGGTTCTTTTTTCTCAGGGTATATTCCCAGCATTGGAACAGCTGGGGCATACGGAATTTCTATGTTCTGCTTTTTGAAGAAATGCCAAACAGCTTTCCAGAGTGGTTGTACCATTTTAAATCCCACCAACAGTGTATGAGAGTTTCAATTTCTTCCCATTCTCTCCAACATTTATTGCTTGAAATCCTATTAAACTTTGCCATGCTACTGCGGTGAAATGCATCTCATTGTGATTTTTATTTGCATCTCTCTTTTTGCTAGTGATTTTGACCATCTCTTAATGTGTTTGTTGGCCATCTGAATCCCAATACAGATACCAAATTAATTTTTCAAAATGATAGAAAAGGCAATTGGAAAGTTTATTTGGAAAGGAAAGAGACCTCAAATAAACAAAGCATTTTTACTAAGGCACCCATTCCTTGTAAAACAGAAATACTCAATTATTTTTTTTTTCTTCCTCAGTAAAGGGATGAAAATTGAAAAAAAAAACAAAACAAAAAAAAAACAACAAAGCATTTCTGAAAAAAAAAGGTACAACAACAGACACATTCAGAACAATGGAACAGAATCGAGAACTCAGAAATTAACCCATCTATCTACGGTCAGCTGGTGTTCCAGAAAGAAACAAAGCCTATCAAATAGGAAAACGATTTCTTCAACAAGTGGTGCTGGCAAAACTGGGCTTCTTTCTACTTGTAGAAGGTGAAAGCAGAATACACATCTCATATCATACACAAAAATTAACTCAAGATGGATCAGAAACCTAGGGATAAAGCCCAAAACCATAACGACCATAAGACACAAAATGAAATCAAATTTAGAAGGCTTATGAGTCAGAAACGACTCGATGGCACATAACAACAACAACAATCCTTCTACAAAGAGGCTGGCACAGACAGCCAGAAAGGCACAACTAGGAGAGGATAACATCAATTAATGGGACCTCCTAGAAATTAAGTCCCTGTGTGCATCAAAAACTTTTACCAAAAGGGTGAAAAGAAAACCTGCTAACTGGGAAAAAACATTTGGCAATGCCACCTCACACAAAGACCTCATAACAAAAGTTTACAGAACCCTACAGGGCCTCCACAAGAAAAAGACTGATGGCTCAATTACAAAATGGGCAAAATAGATTGAAAGACTTTTCACAGATGTGCAGTCTTTTGATTAGCAGCACGACATGCTACAAAATATGTCATCAAAGAATACGGAAATGTACAGAAGTAAAATAAAATGAGGTCTGCATTCACTTTTTAAATGCTTCAACCATTCATATAACAAAAGGGATAGATGACACAAAACAAAGCTCACTGCCACTGAGTTGATTTCAACACATCATGACCCTCTAGGAGACAGCAGAAGTGCACCCTAGGGTTTTCAAGACTGTAAATCTTCAGGGTCACATACTGTCTCATCTTTCTTCTATGGCGTAGCTGGTAGGTTGGAACTACTAACATCTTGGTTGGCAATCAAAAGCCTTAATCGCAGCAGAAAATCTGAATGATACCATTACTATAAGCACCATTCATGGAACATTTTAATTATTTTAAAAATTTATTTAAATGAATTTCATATATTGAGTGACTTTGCAGTCTAATCAATATAGAAATAAAAACCTAATCATTTATGGGTGTAAGGGCACTCATCAAGTACAAAGCAGGTCAGCATAGTCTCAAATAAAACAATTAAGGATGTTACAAACCCTGATAGTTTCTTTTTTCCCTCAGACTCCAGTATAGATAAGGAGGAGGCCATAGAGAAAGGACATCTGTTTATTTTCTCATGAAAAAGAAGGAGATTTGACTTGGCCTTTAAGCTTGAGTTGCATGGTTTATGAGGTAGGTCTATCCTATCCCACGTCAAAGTAAATAAGAAACCTAGAATTCGACCACACTGCTAGTTAAATTAATTGACTATAATAAGTTCCAGATCTATTTAATTTTTCACTCTACTTAGGTCAACATCTGTGTAAACACAGAAACCCTAACCCAGGGATTGTTTCTCTTGGACACGGAACAGATTGACAGGGAAAGGGAACTAGGTTATCACAGAGATTTACCTGTCTTCTGGTTTGTAGGAAGATGCTTGTGGTAATAGTCAGGTACTTTCACCACATAAATGTGGACAAGAGAACTCCAAGGCTGTTAAGACTTGAGAAAGCAAATCCATATTTTGAGCAAAAATACTAGCACTGAGTCTACCTATTCCCACCAATGTGATTTCAACTTGTAGCAATCCCATATATGTCAGAGCAGAACTACTCTGTCAGGTTTTCAATGGTCAATTTTTGGAAAGTGGATCTACAAGTTTTCTTCTGTGAATTTTCTGAATTGTCTCAACCCTTCAACCTTCTGGCTGGCAGTAGAGCATGTTAACCATTTCTACTACTGAGAGACTAATAACCTGACAACAACTCTGTAAATTAGGTAAGGCAGATGTTATCATTCATGTCTTACAGTAAAGGAAACTGAGCTGTAGGCAACTGCTCTGAAATACCAAATGGTATTTGGCAGAGCTGTAACTAGAATTAGGATTTCTACCATCCATACTCTCTAAGCATGGAAGAAACCATGAGGATGCCATAGGATAAAGCAAGGTTTCAATGTTTTGTTCACAGGGTTACTATAAATTCAAGGACACCTAACACCACCATCACCAATTCTGGACAGAGAAAAACTTGAAGCACTTATTGATGAAGCCCAAAGATGGTCTTCCCTATGTATGACACCTCAACATCAAGAAAACAAAAATCTTCACAACTGGACCCATAATCTGATGATAAATGGAGAAGAGATTAAAGTTGTCAAGGATTTAATTTTATTCAGATCTAAAAAAATAGAAATAATTTTATTAGGAACTAAAATTAACATGCATAGATACAGCAGTCAAGGCATATATCATTAGGCAAATATGCTGCCATAGATATCTTTAAGGTGCTAAAAAACATGAAAGTTATCTGTCACTTTAAAGATTAAAGTGCATCTGATCTAAGCCATGGAATTTAAAATTTCCTCATATGACTGTAAAAGTTAAACAATGAAAAAGAAAAAAATGATTCCTTTGAATTGTGGTACTGGTAAAGAATATTGAATTTATAATGAACTGCCAAAAGAACAAACAAATATATTTTTAAAGAAGTGAAGCCAGGGTTCTCCTTTACAAGCAAGGTTGGTGAAACTTCCAGTCACATACTTTGTGCATATTATTAGAAGGATTCAGTCTTTGGGAAGGAACATCATGTTTGGAAAAATAGAAGATCAACAAAAGAGCGGGAGACCCTCAAGGAGGATGGTTTGGCACAATGACTGTGATGATGAGTTTAAGCACTGAAGGGATTGTGGGGACGGGGTGTTATCAAAGCAGGTTTATTGCTGTTGTATTTGAGGTCCTATGAATTGGAGTCAACTTCATGGCATTTAACAACAATAACAACCTTTCAAATGTGATCTTGGGACTACTTTTCTGCATTCTCTTTTATCAGAGATGTTAGTTTCTTTTTCTGTTTCTGCCACTAGTTTTCCTTTCTGTTTCTTACTGTGACTTCCCATCATCTTGGAATGGAGATACCCTGATGCTACCACTTTCACTGATTATAAATCAGTATTATCTGGTATCCACATGGTTCAGGAGTACCTGGTAAAAATTATCAAACACTCAATTACTAACTGAATGGTTGGGTGTTCAAATACATTCAAAGGTTCTTGGGGGGTGGGGGAAGACCCAAGTATCTTTTTTTTTTTTTTTAATTAGCCACTAAAAACCTTTATGGAGTTTAGTTCTACTTTAAAACATATTTACATGAGTCAGAGTCAACTCACTGGCAACAGGTTTGGTTTTTTCAGTCATATAGTTCAAAAAGAATGACCTGTGCTTGTTTCATCAATGTCTATGTTCTACCTTTTATTTCTTTGTCTGTGGGTATTCTTCACTATAAGGTACTTGCAATGGTTTAATGACATCAATTGCCATCCATTCAGACCCATAGCAACCCTGTAGGACAAAACAGAGTTACTTCATTGGATTTCCTTGCCATATGTTTCTCCCATGGAGTGGTAGGTTTGAACCACCAGCAACCAAGTACCTTAACCACAAGACCCCTAGTGCTCCTCTTTTAAAGACAACAACAATAATAACAGCATTTGAGGGTCAACAAATAAATGTGTAGTCTTGACTGTTCAAGGGATAATGCCCTATACTGGACACTCTTGTGTTTACATTTAGAAGATATGTAATGCTTACTGTTAAGAACCAAGTAATTGGGCTTATTTAGACATAAGTTACACTAAAGTACTTAACACATGTCCCAGCCTCTCATGACTATTGATGCCTTCTAGAAAGAGTGTAATAAATACACCACTTAATTTAGGAGTTCGCCAACCTGCCTGCACTTTAGAATCATCTGGAAAGCTTTTAAAAAAGTATCATTGTCAGAGCCTTTTCCCTAGAGATTCCTGTTTAGCTGATCAGGGTTGGGGCTGGGCATTTGTATTTTAAAGTGACATCATCAAAACCAAATTCCCCAGGCATTTAATTCCTCACCTTGCACACAGTGTACCACAATAACCAGTCAGCTCTGCTTTCCATTGTTTCCACATGTGAAAAGCTAAGAATCAGGCTGTTCTTTGTTCCCTTAATTCTAACTGTAGCACAAAAATAATATGAAAAATACAATGTAAGAGTCTTTACCAGAAAAGCATAACATATCTCTCATTTAATGTATAAAAAATTATTCTAGAATCTTGGGATTTAGGGAAAAAACTTTTCCTACTATTGTAAAGATTTGAAAGTAGTCACATATCAGGATGAGAGCTGGTCACCTATTCCTTTGTTTTCTTATATAAAATAGAAGAAACAAATGCCTTACATCTCAGTATAGTTGCAACAAAAGAATCTAGACTTCCTGGGTCTATGACCTGACAGTACCACCTTCTCCAGACAACAATGACCTTCAGAGGACTAAACTCTGAAAGCAGGAGTGGCATCCACTTCTTAAACAATATGCTTTGTGAAACCCTATGAACTTTGAGAAATAAGGCTTCAGGTCTGTTGTTCATAGGGTCACTATGAGTCATGCCTGACTCAACAGCAATCAACATTAACAAACTCTGAAAGTTGCTATGAAAATGAAATAGTTTAAAAATGTGAAGTGCTTAGAATAGTGAGTAAATACTCATTATTGTTATTGTCCAGCACCTGTTTATCCTACTGTGCTGGTCTCCATGTTCCTGTGATGTCAAAGACATACCATCAGTATTTCAAATACAGGCAGGGTCATCTGTGGTGGACAGCTTTTGGCAGAGCTTCCAGATAAAGACAGAGTACAAAAAAAAAAAAGGTCTGGTGATCTACTTTTGACTATTTGCCAGTGAAAGCATTAGACTTGTAGATCACAATGGAACACTTTCTAACAGTTAGCTTTGGGCATGTAATTGGGAGGGATCCGTTTCTAGGGGAAGACATCATGTTTGGTGAGACTCAGAGCAAATGAGAGTGAGGGTGATCCTCAGAGACATGGATATGCACAGGTTACAAGGATGGATGCAAACATCTTCTGTTATGATGGGGTGGGATGCTTCTTTCTGTTGTGGGTAAGGTCACTGTGAGTCAGAATCTACCCAGTGGCAGCACCTGTCTACTTATCTACCTACCTATTTACTGCTATTGTTACAACAATCAAGATGGATTGCCAAGAGACTTCCAATTTAATAAGATCTAGATTGAGGCCTCCTCCTCCCCAAAGGAGAAAACTTCAATGGAAATTGATTTGATGAGTTTTGAAACTCACCTGGGCCCTCATTTATAAATACTGTACTTTCTCTAGCCTCTTAAAAGTATATTTGGTAATCTGAGCAAGCCTTCTATTACAGAGATTACATAATATCTGGGGGGGGGTGTCAATAAAAAAGCTGGCTCTTCCTACTTAAAAGACTCAGTTGTTATAAAATACAGTGCAGGTGCCAAGTCTGTTTCCCCACTAAATAGGCATTTCAAAGAATTGATTTTCTATGGGGTGATCTGTCAGCTATTAGTGAACCCTCTGCAGGCCATCAGCTGCTCTGAGCAATTTGCTTTCTGAATGGTGCCACTTACACTGCACATTTCTCTCAAACCTTGAAGCAAGACTTGGGAGTTGAGAGCACAGAGAACATTGCATGTGGGTGGTTAGGATAATCACATGGGGTGAGCAGAACTCAAAATGTGAACTAGGCAATGTCTTTCAAAACTGACATGCATTCACATAAGGATGTATTTTGATCCCTAGGAGGGATAGAATTTTTCTCTGTGCCAAAAATATAGCTTTTGGCAGGATGGGCCCATTGTTTTGGAGTGAGCAGCATGGGTGTTCCAGGCCTACAGCAGATGCCCTCCAAATGTTCAGGCTGGAATATGCAGGGTGAAGAGGAAGGGGCACGGCGTGGGCAGGTGGCTCTGCAAGGCCATTCACTACACCCTATCCTTCAACCAGCCCCTAGAGTAGACTACAGCTTATACTATGCATCACAATTAAGAGTCACAGCAGGAAAGGATAGGTATTGAATTTACAGGCTGAATATCTGTCCATACTCTCAAACAAAGAAAAGTAAGAATATTTGTTTTAGTTAATGAAAGTCTTCATACTCTCAGAATAAAAAAAAATGTAAGAACATTTATCTTGGTTAATGAAAATGTTCATACTCTCAGAATAAAGAAAATGTAAGAACATTTGTCTTAGTGAATGAAAATGTACCTAAACCTTTCACATATTTATATATTACTCATTTCCTGAGAATAAGCTGGGAGAAAATTTATTGCCCTAATGGTTCTAATTAAAGCAGGGTTCTTTTATTTAAGTCTTAGGTTACACAAGCAGTGCCTGATTAACCACAGGGTTCATTCCATCATAAATTTGTCCTGATGTAAATCCAATATAATTTTAAGGTTTTCGTTATTATTGCCTTTCATTACCAATATCTTTATGTATTTTGTTTGTAATGACCTGAGGATGATAACACTAGCAAATTAATTGTTGCAGCATTGTAAGCAATACATACTATTAACAGTATTATGTAAAACCCAACACCTAGATAATTATAAATGCAGTTTCTCATAGCTCGAATGTGTCATAAACTAGGGACTACTTGTATGGATTCTTAGGAGCTCTGGTGGCCTAGTGGGTAAGGAATTGTGTTGTCAACCCAGAGGCAGGTAGTTTGAATGCACCAGTTGCTCAACAGGAGTTAGGCAATCTCCTCCTATACAATTTTATCTCAGAAACCTGTTGGAGAGAAGCTGTGAGTTGGTTCTGTATTATGGCCATGAGTTTGAGTTTTGAGTTTGCATGCAATCTAACAGATAGTTACAGCCAGAATCTTTAAGGGATGAGAGACAAGCAGTAAGCAAGTAGAAGAAGTAGCAATATTCAGAAGATGAAAAGCACACGTGTACATGTAGACACATCAAAATGTGTAGTATGTATTTGCAATCTAAGCATTGATAGAATTCACTACCTCTGTTCAGTTTCCTCTTCAGTAAAATAGTTATCATACCATTTACATAGTAAAGTTACAGTGAAGATCAAGTGACATCAAGTCTATAGATATCTGGTACATAGCACACACTCAGTAAAATTAATGGTTATTTTTCTTTTTATTATTTTTTACAGTTCCCGGATAATGCAAATGGGCTGTTAACCAAAAGGCTTGTTGTTACAATCTACTCTGAGGAGAACTCAGAAGAAAGGTCTCATGATTTACTTCCAGAAGAGAAGTCTTTGAAAATCCTTTGGACCATAGTTATGTTCTGCTACACATGGGGCAATCCTGAATTGGAATTAATTCAATGGTGGGATTTTGTTACTGTTTTTACTGGTATCATCACCATTATTAAAATTAAGGATAAAGGCAAACGGCTTCACCCAAAAAATGAAAACTTTTCTTTTTCATTGCTCTGCTTTAGCGTGCCTTATGAGGCTCTCTTGCATGGCTAATCCAAAGAGAGATGGTTTGCCTTATGAGGCTCCATCCACCTAGTGGGTAGAGAGTTGCACGGCTAACCCAAAGGTAGATGGTTTGAATTCACTCACTAGCAGCTCTATTTGAGAAAGATGAACAAACTCCTCTCCACTTGATAGAAGTGAGTTGAGATGAGTTGAGCTAGCTTGTTAATGCAAATTGGCTTGCCACGAGCTAAAATTTCTAGTGATAAATTCTAACACAATAATAATTTTATGAAGCTTAAAGTCCAGTGTCTAAGCTGGACTACCCTAGGAGGAGATGTGAGTCATGGCTTAAGTCATCAACTTCCCCTACCAGAATATTTTTTCTTTTTGTCTTTTTTTTTTTTTTAAACAAAACAACAACCTTTTATTGTCTTTTGGGTAAAAGTTTGCAGAGCAAATTGGCTTCATTCAACAATTCCTGTGCATTTTGATTATAACCTCCACAATGTAACGGACATCTTCTCACTTCCCTCTTGAGTTTATCGTTTCTATTTTGTTATTTTCTAGCTCTTCTTGCCTTCTGAGCTTTATTCCTGGGCAAACACTGCCTTTTTATCTGTCTGGCTGATTGTTCTAAAGGATGCATGCCTCCCTGATGCCATTGTTTATCTTATAGGCCTGTCTATTATTTGGCTAGAAGTTATCTATTATTTGGCTTGGTTGTCCTTTCTCTAAGGAATACTCTGGCCACACACCTTCCAGGACATATTCTTTGCTGACCTTCCATCTTTCCATGCATGATGTCCCTCTCCAAAGAATAACCTCACCCAGCTATATGTCCAAAGTATGAACACAAAGCTTTACCATCTTTGCCTCCATGGAGCAGTCTGGCTGCACATTTCCTAAGACACATCTGTTTGTTCTTTTGGCAGTCCATGGAATAGTCAGTCCTCTTCTTCAACACTACAACTCAAAGGCATTAATTCTTCTTTGTCCTTTCATCCTTATTCATTGTCCAGCTTTCTGATGCATAGCAGATGTTAAAAGGACCATGGCCTAAATCAGGCACACCTTAGTCTTCATACTGGCATCATTGCTCTTCAGTATTTTGGAGAGGTCCCTGACTGCAGACTTGCCCAATGCAATATGACTCCTGATTTCCTGACTGCTGGTACCAAGGGTGCTGACTGTTGGTCTAAGTAGATGAGATAGTTAACAGCTTCAATCTTTTTCTCCATCTTTGTAATGCTGACGGCTGATCCTGTGGTGAGGATCTTTCTTCTTGATGTTGAGATGTAATCCATATTGAAAGCTGTAGTCCTTGGTCTTCTTCAGCAGGTGTTTCATATTCTCACTTAAAGTAAGCAAAGTTGTGCCATCAACATTATGTGATGCAAACTTGCCTTAGAAAAGCTGTATCACTTTTCCCTTCCTGAGGGCTAAATACACGTTTCTCTTTCTGAAATTTCCTTTAGTTGCTGCTCTCTCAGATCTTCATGAGAACTTGAAAGGGGAATAGTAAAATAGAGTTCTACTTAACATGCCTAGTTTTGCTTTTTAAACTTTACTGAATGATTTGGGATGACTAAACTTCACCACCTATATGAACTACCACATAAGACATTTCTACAATGTCAGGGGAATTTGCCTGCTGATAAACTACTGTATTTTGCATGTTGGACTATCTGATAACAGTAACTTACTGTGTTTCCATCTTTACTTGGCACAAGGAAGTTCAGTATAAAACTTGGGGCTTAAGGGAGCTCTGGTGGCCTAGTGGCAAGACACTGCACTGCAATCTTAGAGGTATGTGGTTCAAATCCACCAGATGCTCTGCTGGAGAAGGAGGGGCAATCTCCTCCTGTACCAGTCAGATCTGATTTGATGGTACTCGTAAAAATAATACAATAAAAAAAATTAAAACAACAACTTGGGGCTAAATTAAGAACATTATTTAAAGTAACATATCTCCTCTCTCTGTTACTTATTTTCTTCTCTGCATATTTCTGTACATTGCTTTAGACTTTTATAAAAATCCCTGGTGTATAACCTTTTTTTAGTAGATTTTAAGCAAGTCTTAATTAATCTTTTAGGGTTTTCTAGGTGGTACAATTAATGAGTTCAGCTGTTAATTCTAACACTGGAGGTTTGAATCCATCTGGAGAGGCCTGGCAATCTGCTCTTGAAAAATCAGTTATTGAAACTTCCACAGAGCACAGTTCTACTCCGACACACACAGGGTCACCAAAAGATGGAAGCGACTCTGGTACTTAAAAACTCTCACTCACTGCTGCCAAGTTGGAACTGTCTCATTGCTGATCCTCCACTGGGTTTCTGAGACTATCCATTGCACTGTAGTAGAACTCCCTAGTACTGATGTATTCTTCTCCCAACTAAAATTTAGACGTTTAAAGAGGACCTACCTACGGGGAGCACGGGAGCTCTAGTGCCCTTGTTCATAAGGAGCTGCTATGTTAATCTAAAGACTGCTGCACTTCTTCAATGGTTCAAATCCATTAATGGTTCTGAGGGAGAAAGATGGACAGATTCCTACAGTAAAGATTTACAGGAAATCCAATGGATTTGCAGCCAATTCTGTTGCCAGTGAGTTTGAGTTTTTATTTTTAAAATTTTTATTTTGTATTGATTTGCTTATAAAATTCATATTCAATGTGTTTCAAGCTTTCCTTCATTCACGTTATCATTTCTATACATTTTGTTTCATAAAATTAATCACCATTGAAATATGCCCACCATTACCCCATCTTTTTTGACCAGCTAGCTAACTATTATTTGATAAATGTCATGGAGACATTTTCATCCATAACCATTCATTGCTCCATAAAGTACTTCAGCTGCTTGTTTTCGTTTTAGCTTTTGGAAGCCACTGAATCATGGAGCTTCAGGGACAATGTGAGAACTCGTAATCGTTATTATAAATCCTCCGTAAATCACCATAAAGGAAATAATCGTCTCTGCCAGTGAATTATCCCCACAAGAGAAATTATACTCAGGCTAATACAGAGCCCATGCAGATAATTTCTCTTGTACAGATTTGAAAAACAGGCACTTATGGAAAAGATCAAATGTGAGTTAAGTCACTGAATTAAAGCTATTGTTCTGGAAATTATATTCAAATCTAGCCAGTCCAAATCTGAGAACTCTATTTGTGATGCAAATGAAAACAAAACAAAGAAAATGCTTCTGTTTAACCAGCCAAAGCAATTTTGCATATCTCACAGCTTGGTTACCTTTCAAATCTTTTCTGGTACAGGGATGGGAGGATAAACCATGCATGGATTAAACAGATCTGACACTGTTCATTTTTCTTCAACGGCAGGTAATTATCCTGCATAATTCTCTCTCTGCATAAATTAAAATGGCATGAATTCACAATGATCTTGTTTTCTTACGTTCTATAATTAAGACAAAATTGTTCAAGGGATATTTTTCATGTGGGTATGGATCAGACAATAGTCTTTCTAAAAGGAAGGAGTGGATTTCTTTCTTTTTTTCTTCAAATCTGCATTTTCTCCATTTCTCTCTCCTTTTGTGAGGCTGCTCAACTCCCTGGGGGCATTGTGAGAGATGGTCCTTTGCAATTAGGAAGATGGCTTGCCACTGACAAGGGTAGTGTTATTTATCAGCATGCATTGCTTTTTCGAGAAAAGGTGCCCCTATCATTTCACTATGATAACATGCCTTCTTTGCAGACCACACAGCTTAATGAACTGTTCGACTGAATAATGTAAAAAAAAAAAAAAAAAAGCTTAAAGCTTAGGTGATTATAATGGAGTCCCTAAGAATCTCATTAATGCCTGAGATCCTAAGCCTGAAAAAGGACAGGGGAGTGTGAGTTTTGAGTTGCTAAGCGGAATGATTTGGCAACTCAGGCTTATTGGACATGCTATGGAACAGACAGTTGCCGTGGGAACTGTAACTCTGAATTTGGGTCTTTTGTGTATTTCTGTCAGCCTGGATCTGAAGTCAGACAGTGTAGGTATAACGCCAGACTCTGCTTCTTACTAATTTTGTTGGCCCTTAGTGCTCTCATCTATCAAATGGGGAACCAACAAAACCAAACCGCTGCTATCAAGTCAGTTCCAACTACAACCCTCCTTTAGGTGCTCAGGCTCTAAACCTTTACAAGAGGTAGGAAACACCTATCTTTCTCCTTAACAGTAGCTGGTAGATTTCAACCACTGATTTTTCAGTTAGTGTCCCAATATGTAATTGATTATGCCACCAAGAATCCTTTAAAAATGGAGAGGATAAATAACAGCAATTACCTCAGGGCTATTGTGAAGATTAAATGAATTAGTACAGGTGCCTGGTACACTGGAAAAGCTAGTAATAGACACTATTACTTTTATTAAATTTAAAAAAATCAGCTGCCTTTGAATTGATTAGTTTTTAGGATTAGAGTTCCAGACTTATATTCACAGTGCCTCTAGGTGCATTTGAACTACCAACCTTGTAGTTAGTAGCCAACTTCTTAACCTTTTGCACCACTCAAAGTCTCCTAATTTGGTTGGGTGTTTCATGATTTAAAGGGAGATTTATGTCAATGAGCACTGTGAGATAGGTGTGCACACGACTATAATTAATAATTTACATTTATTTTAGAAAGTTACAGTGGTTTCAGGTACCTCTTGTGAATAGGAAGTCCTCACCTCCGTTACCACATTTAGGAGACAATATGCCTAAAGGGGAAGGTGATTTCTACTGGCTAATTTTCCCCCAATTTAATTATAAAGGAGTGAGATTTGTTTACCTAAATGAAAGCCTACAACCTTATGAATACATAATGCACATATATATGCATATATACATATTTGTATATGGATGTATAAATATTTAAGCAGCTGTATTTTATTTTATAACCATATAGTCACATCTAAGAAAACTTTATAAGTTAATGTAACCCCTTAGCCTTTTTCGGTTTTGCCTATACTTTTTTCCATCAGGAAAGAAGAGCCACTATGCAACAATCACAGAACCAAAAAGATCACATCTGGAAAATATCTCAAGGTGAAGAAATACAGACTAAGGACCTTAAAAAAGAAAAGAAAAAAAATGAACCTGGAAAAAGAAACCACCACAAGTTATTTCTATAAGATTTTGGGTCAAAAGCCATGGTGACAAAACTCAAAGGGCAAACTTTCTTTGGGATGTCATGTGAACCTGACCTTTCTTATGTCATCACAGGGTAGATTTCCACTTGCGAAACAAAGTATTACACTGAGGGCAAGAGAAAGTCCTATCAGGAGACAAAGTGGTCAGATCTCAGGCCCCGGGAGATCTGGGCTCCGGACAGGCCAAATTTTGGGAACTGAATGGAATAGGCAAACAGGAACAAATCATTCCTCTCTCTCCAGAATAACACTATTTCTGGAGAGGCTAGTTGAGTGGACAGGCTGTAGTACAGGAACCTCAAATTAGGAGGCTGGACACCTCAGCTCTGTTCAAGCCTCTTGTACACACTAGCATCATAATCTTGGAAAAACCAACAGGCCACTTTGATTTTACATTTTGTTTCCTGGTTTATGGAATAGGGTTTATTGTTGTCTGGTGCTGTTGAGTTGAGTAAGAACTATAGTGACCCTATGAGTAACCCTGAATCCCGGCCTATCCTGTGCCCCTCTCATCCTCTCTGACACATTTGAATCCACTGGTACAGACACTATGTCAATTTGGTTGAGGATCTTTCTCTCTTTCACCTTTCCAAGTATGATGTCCCTCTCCAAGGAAGAACCTCTCCTAGCAATATGTCCAAAGTATGGGACAAATCTTCACCATCCTTGCCTCCAAGAAGCCTTATGATTGTATTTTCTCTAAGACATATCTGGTTTTTTTACATTCCATCGGATATTCAGTATTCTTCTCCAACACCATAGTACATAGTTCTTCTTTTGTCATCTTTATTCACCATCCAGTTTTCAGATGTTCAGCAAGAGACTGAAAAGATCATGATCTGGCCTCTATCATATCATTGTAGAGAGTCAGTGACAGAGAAGACCTTTGAAAAGGTAGATTGACACAGTGAGTTTAAGCATGCCAGAGATTCTAAGGATGTGCAGGATCAGGCAAGCTTTAGATCTATTGTCCACAGGATCATTTAAAGCTATAATTGACTTGACAGCACCTAACAACAGCAACACGTATCATATTATGTAGGGTGTTCTGGTGGCCTAATGTGTAAGGATAGAGCTGGGCTACCAACCCACAGGCATGTAGTTTTAATCCATCAGGTACTTCTTGGGAGAAAAATGAGTAATCTCTTGCCTCTGAAAACTTTCTGGAGGGTCAGCTATGGTTCTGACTTGGCAGCACAAAAAAACAACATATCACATTGCAGAGCTGTTCTATGGTTGAACCAAATCCATTGCCAATTTGTTGACTCCAACTTATAATAATCCTGTAAAATAGAGCAGAGCTGCTCCATGGGGTTTCTAAGGTTGAAAATCTTTATAGAAACAGACTGGTTCATCTTGCATTCCTAGAGCAGCTGCTGGGTTCAGATTGCTTATGTTTTGGTTAGCAGTCAAATTCTTTAACCACTATGCCACTAGGGCTCAAGAGAAAGAGAGGTAATATCTCTCTTTCTCATTGTTGTGGATTTGGAACTGATTTATAGCTGACCCACTATTGGATTTTTGAGAAACTAAATTTCATTGGAGATTATTACCCATCTCTCTCCTGCAGAGCTGTTAGTAGATTCAAGCTGCCAAAGAAGCATCGTCTTTGGGTTAGCAGTGAACTCCCCACGGACTAAGCTACCAGCAGTAATACTAAAGTATTATTAGAATAACTTGGAAAATAAAATAATGTGCCCATGTGGTGCAAATGGTTTACACTCAACTGCCAACCTAAAGATTGCCTGTTTGAACATAAAGGCTCCACATAAGTAAAGGTCTGGCAATCTGCTTCTATAAAGATTACAGCCAAGAAAATCCTATGAAGCAGTTCTGCTCTGAAACATAGAAGTTTCCATGAGTTGAAAACAGTTCAGTGACAAGCAACAACTATATCATAAAGTATCAACAAGAATAAGAACTAAAGCTTCAGGAAGAGGAGACTGGTTACCAAGGAAAGAACAGTCTACTAGGGAAGAAAGAATTGCTAGCCAGGACTTTAAGTGCCAAATCAGTGTGAGTTAGTCTAGTAACTGTTCTTTCTTTACTTTTTTTCCCCTCAAAGTGGGTCCTTGCTTTGAGGATCTGCCTTTAAGTAAATAAAGGCCTGGAGCACTCATACTTGCTACAAGACAGGTCTGCTTTAGAAGAAAGCAAATTAGATTTTGCTTAGTCAAAAGCTGTAGACCCCGGGGGAGGCAACTAGTTAATATATTTTGCTAATGGAAAGGCTACAGGTTCAAGTTCACTCAAAGCATTTTAGCAAGAAGAAGTGGAGGTCAACATCTGAAAGTTCACAGCCATTAAAAACTCTATGGAGCACAAGTGTACCCTGACGCACTCAGGGTCTCCAAGAGTCAGAATGGACATGATGTCAACTGGTTGACTGGTTTATTCAAATGGTGAATCTGAATATAAGCCAAACCCAGTCACAGGAAGACAATTCCAATCTGCTACATATATAAAATAGTACAACTGGCCTAAGGAATTTTGAAGGTTGTACCTCTTAAAAAAAAAAAAAAAAGCGACTGACTACGTCTTTCTCCTACAGAGGAGCTGTGGGTTCAAATTGCCATCTTTTGGTCATTGGCTACATGCTTTAATCACATGAGAATGCAATGGGGAATTCCTTTTCAAGGTCACCAATCTCAATTTTCTATATTCTCCTCCAACAAACAAGCCAAATCTGTGCTAGTTTGCTTCTGACACATATTTTAAGAATAAGTTTCTACAGAAGGAGAAGGGGGCTTCTGATCTGGCTATTCTACAACTATTTTCATAGCATTTTACTTCCCAGGAGAAAGAAAGATTTGCTGGAGATAACCCAAAAGTGTAGGTTTGGTTTTGTTTTACCTTTTCCTGCATCTAACCAAATGGACAATTATAGTTATTTACTGTTGTATAAGAAATCATCCCAAAACATTGTTATGCACTGTTGAGTCAGAACTGATCATAGCTGGCCCTCCAGTGGGTTTTCAGAGGCAGTAAATGAGAAGGAAGAGCATGCTCATCTTTCAACAGAGGAGCAGTTGGTGGATCCAAACTGTATGCCTTAGGGTAGGCAGCACAACTCCTTACTACCTATCACCAGAACTCCTTGCCCAAAATGCAGTGGCTTAAAACAAGGGAGTCAGGACACTGAGAGGGGCTCTCCACTGGACTGTTCTGGCTCAGGGTTTCTCATTCAATCAGGCGGTAGGTGAGGATAGCTTAGGGCTGCCCCACTCTCTTCATCTCTTCTTGTATTCTAGAGGCCTTTCTGTGTATCAGCTAGTTTGAGCTTCCTCAAAGCATGGCCGCCTCAGGAAAGCTGACAGAAAGTTTTGAGAGCTAGTATTTCAGCAATGAAAGCAAAAGTTGAATTATCCCTTACTTCTACCTTGGGAGGGGCACTCTAGTGTTTTAGTGGCAAGTAGTTACCCTGCCAACCCAAAGAAAGGGGTTTCAAGTCCACCAACTATTTCACAGGAGAAAAATGGAAAACCTCCTCCTGCACAATTTACAGCGTCCGAAAACCCATTGGAGGGTCAGCTGTGAGTTGGTTCTGACTCATGGTACAAAACACCAATAACAACACCTGCCTTTGGAAGGAGCTCTGGTGGTGTAGTGTATCTGCTACATGTTGGTTGCTTGAATTCACCACTGAGGAAGATGGGCAGTTTACTCTTGTCAAGATTTATAGCCTCAGAAACCTGATGGAGGGCCACCAAAAGTCTGAACTGACTCAACTGCAGTGGGTTTTGTTTTGTATCTAGCCTTGAAGGTCATATTCTCTATTGGCAGTGAGAAGAAACATTTTGAGAAGAGGGGACACGGACTCCATTTTTCTATGAGAAGAGTCACAATGGAGGAAGAGCATGTGGACTGGGAGACACTGTGGAAGCCATCTTTGGAAACCATTATGGTCCTAAATGAGGCTGTCAACAGTAGAAAGTTAATATTTACTCCTGACACTGATACATAATCTCTCCTTCACAACACCCCATGTGGAGATAGTGACTTCTAGCATAGTCAAATACAATTTTGTTAATGCTACTCCTCTGGGGGCCGTGATGACTTAATAACTGTTTTTAAACTTTCCAAACATTTCAGGCATCCACTTCTGTTCTGCCACATGCCACCATCCCTCAGAGAAGGGCAGTGGAGTGCCATGCATATACACCTGTGGCTCTCCACACTCCTCATGACTTCTCATGACAGCTGCTCTGGATACACTTGATTGGCAGTCAACATTCATTCCAAGCCCTTCCTCAAGATACCTTCCTGTGGAGGCCGGGAACCTAAGAACATTTCTCAGAGTTCCATGCAGCCATTTCCCAGAGTTCCAAGAGCTGTGATGTCAGATGTGATAGAGGTGACTCCCCCAGATACACTTGCACAAGATTCCAAGGCAAGAGTGAGAAGTAAGCTGGGTATATTAGTTTCTTGGGCTGCTGTAACAAATTCCCATAAAACCTGTGGCTAAAAACAATACAAAGTTATTATCTTACAGTTCTGGAGGTCAGAAGTCTGAAATAGGTCTTATTGTACTCAAATCAATTTGTTGTCAAGCTTATGTTACCTTCTAGAGGCTCTGTGGGAAACCATTTCCTGTTTTTGCAGTTACTAAAGGCTCACACATTCTTTGGCTTATAGCCTCTTTCTCCATCATCAAAGCCAACAGTGTAGCATCTTTCTAACCATTCTTCCATAGTGACATCTAGCTCTGAACACTGTCAGAACAGGCTTTCCACATTTCAAGATCCATGTGGTTAGGCTGGACACACCTGGATAATGCATGGCAATCTCCCCCCCTTACTTAATCACATCTATGTATGTGTTATGTCAAATTCTATAGTGACAGGTTCCTAGAAATAGGACACAGAGATGGGAGGCACACACAGTGTTTCTTCTGGATGCTGAGCAAATTATGTGAGAACCAGGAGTCTATAAAGAGGAGTGTGGCATCAGAATTGGAGGGAGACTCATCAATAACCTGCATTAGGTAGATTGCTTGCTCAAAGTGTGGAAAACTTGAAACTCTTGTTCCAGATCAAGGAATGCAGCCTTTGGTATGGACTGCATCTCAAAGTCAAGAAAACAAAGATTCTTACCACTGGACCAATAGGCGACATCATGATGGATGGAGAAGAGATTGAAACTGTCAACAGCTTAATTTTGCTTGGATCCATAATTAACAACCTTGCTACAGGCAGTCAAGAAATAAGGAGATGCATTGCCCTGGGAAAATCTGTCATTAGGGACCTCTCTAAATTATTGAAGAGTAATGATGTCATTTTGAGTACTAAGGTGCACCTGACTCAGGCCATAGTCTTTCTGATCGCTTGCTATGCATCTGAGAGCTGGACAATAAATAAGGATGACAGAAATAGAACTGACACCTTTGAGCTGTGGTATTGGAGAAAAGCACTGAACATTCTATGGACGGACAAGAGAACAAACAGATATGTCTTGGAGAGGGTACACCCTGAGTGTTATTTGGAGGCAAGAATGATAGGCTTCATCTCACATACTTTGGGCTTGTTGCTTGGAGGGGCTATTTCTTGGAGAAGGACATGATGCTGGAAAAGGGTGAAAGGTCGGCAAAGGAGAAGACTATCAACCAGGTGGACTGACATGGTGACTGCAGCAATGGGCTCTTGCATGTCAGGAAGTATGAGGATGGCACAGGATAGAACATGGTTCATATCTTTTGTTCATAGGGTCACGGTGAGTCGTACTTCACTCGACATCACCTAACGAACAACAGTGTTTCTGCTTCTTCAATTGTAGGGTTTATAAACCAAGCAAAAACTCAAACCTACTATCTGTAAGTCAATTCTGACTGATGGGAGCCTTCCATTAGCATTTCTAGGTTGTAAACCCTTACAAAGGAGATACCACATCTTCCTTCCACAGAGCAGTTGTTGAGTTTGTACTGGTGCCTTTTAGCTTATAGCCCAGCACATAACACACCACACCATCAGGGCTCTTAGAGGGTTCATAGTCACTGTGCGTTTTAGAAGTTTACAGATCCATCTTCCAGGCAACTTTGGGTGAACTCAGATCTACAACCTATGTTTTGGTTAGCAGCCAAACATGTTAACAGTTTGTAACACACAAGGGCACTATCTCTTTTTTCTGAGAATGAAACATCATCAGAACAATTAGATAAGAGTGTGGTACACTGTAGATCATATCAAAGTGGCTAAAATACCAACAGTTTTATCAACTGAAAGTATGGCTTTGCCACTTAAGAACTACCAGTGGGTAGGTATGCTTGACTCTTCATTTCATTTAGGGTGGTTCATCTTGAACCTCCACCTAGAAGTAAGGCACTGGGTGTGGGTACACTCTAAGAAGAAGGCAGAAGGTCACAGCTAGGCCACTTTCCGGTCACTCTAGGTCTTCTTATGTAGCTAATAGTGAGGAAATAAAAATGCTACACTGGGAATAACTTCTTAGGAGTTGTACTGGTTCCAGGAAACTGTCACTTTGGATTTGTTCCTGCTCTTGGGAGGATGACAGAAGCCTGTGCTCTTTGTGCTTGTCTGCATTGCTTTTGTATTTCTAAGGTACCCTCCGCCCCACCTCACCCTTGCTTTCCTTCCAAGAGTCCTCCTAGAGGACAAGGGCAGAAAGAGACAAACTTGAAGAGAATAGCCTCATTGTTTCTTCAGTTTCTTCCTAGACCATTTGCTTGAGGAGGAAGAGACAACTTCCAGGGCTAGTGACGAAGGTTAGGAGCATTAAAAGAAAAAGATAATGGCAACTTACAATAAGAATTGCAAGATATAGTTTGTGGGTTTTTTTTCTGCACATAAAGTTATTTCTTGGTACGATCAATGAACTAGTCTTATTTTAGTATTGTCTTCATTAACAGACCATTTCCTATCCTTCAAAATAATTCTCAGCTGACCTTCCATGCAAAATATAACCTCACTGTATTGACCTTTCCTCCTTCAACCTAGTGGGGCATTCTGTGTTACAACTGACTGAACACCATGCAGTGATAACTGTTTGCTGGGCACCATGCAATCCTGGAGAAATCAGAGGCAAACACCAGATCATGCTTATGTATACAAATGGTTAAGGACTCAACTACTAACTGGAAGGCTAGTAGTTCAAAGTCAACCAGAATGCCTCGGAAGAAATAACTAGCAATCTACTTGTGAATATCCAGCCATTAAAAACCATATACAACACTGTCTACTCAGTACACTGGGGTCTTTGTGAGTAGGTGTCTATATCATGGCAACTGTGGTCTTTTAAAATTTTTTTTTTTAATTCTGGTGACTTAAAGGTGCTTGTAGTCTTCCTAGCCTTCTTATATGGTAAATATTCCCTTGCATTTATCTGTGACCTTACAGCACACACAGTCCCTGTCTCTGAATGGCCCAAATGTTTAAGCTTTCAACTACTAGACGAAAAAAGCAAAGGTGTGAAGCCACCCAGAAATGTCTCGGAAGAAAGGCCCTCGCGATCTGTTTCCAAAAGGTGATGGCCTCTACTTGACACACCTGGGGTCCCCATGAATTGGAATCAATGCAATTAAGAACATCATCATTGACTATTCCAATTATTGCCTTCTCTTTCCTTTGACCTCCTATAGCTCTCTTTATCTAAGGTGAGCATGTAATTTATCATCCAAATTGGAACACTTCTTAGTGAAAGGGGGTGCTATTAAGAACCATGCTGCAACAGTAAGTGTCTTCAGGGCAAACCAGGCCACATGATTACCCATGGCCCACTGTCCACTACAGTTATATGCTCTTTTACCACTTGTAGTTTTTTCTGAGTTCAACATACTTCTTAATCCTTTTTACCTAGAAGGTGAAACCTATGTCTTACTCTTTTATATATAAAAGAAAAGTCTAATCAAAACAACTATGAGATATCATCTCACCCCAGTCAAAATAGCAAAATTTAACAGAAAGCAAGCAACAAATGCTGGCGAGGTTGTAGAGAAACTGGAACCCTTATTCACTGTTGGTGGAAGTGTAAAATGGTACAACCACTGTGGAAGGCGGTATGGTGCTTTCTCAAAAAGTTGCAAATAGAGATACTATTTAACCCAGCAATTCCACTACTGGGAATTTACCCCAAAGAGACAATAACTGCCACCCAAGAGGATATATGCACACCCATGTTTATCACGGCTTTGTTCACAATAGCAAGGAGTTGGGAACAACCTAAGTGCCCATCAACAAACCAATGGAGAGAGAAATTGTGGTATATTCACACAATGGAATACTATGTTGAATTGAGAAACAAGGAACTCATGAAGTAGTATTCAAAATGAGTGACCCTGGAGAACATTGTGCTGAGTGAAATATCTCAGTCACAACAGGACAAATATTGCATGTTGTAAAATGGGACTAACATCGGGGTCTGGGGGAGACTGAGAAAGATGGCATAAATAATGCATACTGCATTGAAACAGATAGGGGCGAAAACTGTTTAAAAGGGATATGTGATTAGGGATTATTGTCCTGACAGGAGTCCAGAAAGAAGGCTGCATAGTGGAGTGGGCCGGGGGGAGGGATTGTTAAACAATAAAAGAATTTTTCTTTTACTTTTCAAAGAGAAGAGTGAACTGGGGGTGAGGGATGGGAAGGGAGATAAGTGTAACAATGAGTGAATGGAAATCCAAAGTCTCTGTAAATTTTCATTTAAATTAATAACAATAAAAAAATGAGAAGTCTAATTTTTTTCTGATCCCAGAATAGTTATTTCATGAACATTTGCTTGTATTAAGGAGGAAAAAGTGATTTATCTTTGAATTATGTAACGCATAATAACTAAGACTTTAATCTACCTCTCCAATAAAAATTATTGTTAACCAGTTTACTATATTCTAGAATGTTGAACAGTGTGAAAAAGGTTTCCTTTGTGTGAAATTTCTCCCTCTTTCCTCACAATGAGGCTTGTTTTGACCTTACGGAACACAAGATAGAAATATTGCACTTCATTTGCTTTCTCTGCTGAAACAAATGCAATTTCCTTTTTAATTAGTGTAATGAACGCGTGAAAACATTCATCTCCACATGAACTCATCAGTGTCATGTAAACAATGCACAGTGAAACAAATGGAACTGGCTTCTTTTCTTGATGGCACCATAGGTTTCCTTGAGGGAGGGCTCCCCAGCATGGGATCATGTGTCAAATTATCTCTTATAGATAGTCTGGCACATACTGAGAAAAAAAAATCTATTATTTTTAGAGAGCATTTTCACCTCTAATTAGGATGGATATACTGTATCCAAAAAATCCCAGTCATTAACCCAGAGAAGTTGTGGTGGCCACAGAGAGGTGGCAAGGAAGAAGGGTATGTAGGTATTTCAGTATGAATTCAAACATGATGTAAGTTACTGAGCGATTTTATTTTGAATTGATTTGAAGGTTTTGTTTAGTTACTTGAATCCATCAAAGAAGGAAGATGAGTAGTCTCCTCTCAAAATAATTTATAGCTTCAGAAATCAATGCAGGGTCCCCATGAATTGAAACTGACTTCATGGCAGTGGGTTTGGTTTGTGTGTATAATGATGAGGTTTCATTTTCTAAAGGGTGATGTTATTGGAGAAACCGCTTATAATGATATGACTTCAGAAATAAAGATTAATGACATCAAAAGAACTTTTTCAAAATAAAAAGGTGCATATCCATCATCGTTTTCTTTTTCTAAACAGGTCTTTCTAGTAATCACACCAGGGGTTGTTTACATGGCAACTACTTCATGGTACCATCCCACATCCAGGTTAGCCTTTGGGGAACCAATTATGTGCCTGGGGTCTAGGAAGTCCCCCCCTTCCTCACACCCACCCCAACTCCCTGGCTTCATTGTCTGTTTTTAGCTGGTATTCTTTTCTGGTTGAATGGCCACAAACACAAGCTGCCTATCTCCCATAGCTTGTGGAACTCAGCTTGGCAGATGAAAACAACCCTGTTATAGGAGTTGGTCAGGAGCAGGAGCCTCGCTCGAGGCCACCAAAGCAGAGGAAGGCCAAATGGAAAGTCAAATCTGCCATTGCCCCAGGAGTGCCCATTGTGGAAATAAAATGGACTTTCACTTCTACCACCACTTCCTCCCCAGAAAAGCAAGACACTGGGTTTAGCCTTTTGCCTTTTGTTCCGAATAAAAATAAAACCAGTTTCTATTTTTCCCCTCAAGCCACTGAACACAATGAACAGTAAATAAAACCACTGATTTGCAAACTCTTTGACCCAAAGGTCTGCTGCTTGCACAATCCAACCATTTAATGTGAACCATGAGAGCTCTGCTGCTCGCCCTTCACAACTACCACTGTCACTGAGGGGTGAGCCAATCATGTATGGGATAAACCAAATAAAACAGGACAGAGATGTGGTTACACTTAGAAGTGGACACGTGGTTGGTATCACTGCTGAGATGTGAGCTATTGGAAAAGTAGGAAGGCTTCTGATTTAAAGGCCTCATATGTGGGGTAGTACACTTGGCAGTCAGGGGCAAGTCCCCCCAAATGGAGTTTTTATATGAGTTTAGGTAGCAACACTTGGCATCTCCAGGTTGCCCCTGAAAAGGACTAGAGCCTTGTTCTGCAAGTACAAATTTTACTTTCAGGACACAAAGGAAAGAGGAGCCATTTTCGGAATTGGGTGTATGGGTACTCAGAACTCTAGGCAATCCTTAGAGGATGCTTCCAGATTTTGCATCTCTCTAGCCTGATGTTTCCCTGTAGTTATTCTGAAGATAAAAATATTCAAAGCAAAAATCTCACGTCAGTGTGCCAGAGGGAAAGGGAAGTAGCACCAGTTGGGGGGTCTTTAGGAAAAGGAACATGCAGAATGCTTTTATTAAACACATTCTCCAGTGTTCAATTTTTTCTGGCAGTAGGTCTCTGGACAGGTAAATGCCTTACCTTGCAGGCCAACAGCCATGAATTGGCAAAGACTCAACTAAAGGGGTGATCCTCCCAAGGGTTGGGATTGGGGAGGCCAGGGGAGACCCTTTCTTGGAGCTGCTCCTATACTAAGTACACAGACACACCCTTGCAATTTGTTCAGACAGGAGAATAGCAACTGGCTGCTTCCTAATTAACCACAAGAGGATAACTGTGAAGATGCTGGTTCTTGGAGAGTTAATGGTTTACAGTCCCTGCATGTGACAGCAGCTGAAAACACGCTTCAGTGGAGGGACACACAATGGACGTAGAAGGTGTTACTGGGCAAACTCAGAGGCTGATACAAAAAGGCTAAAGGAGTAAGAGAAATGGAGGGTGGCGGGTCAAGAGAGAGGGGAATATTTTCAGTGTCAGATAAATCTGCAAGAAAACAAAAAGAAAGAAATAAATGCTAGGTAACAATGAACCAAATTGTCACACCAGATGCCCAATCCAAGAGGGAGAACCAACCATAGTTAGGGAGTGGGACAGTGACAGGCATAATTCTAGAACTTCAACTATGTGCATAGACATGAGAAGGTAGGAAGCGAGGAGTAGAGAGGAAAGAGTCTTGATGATAGTTGGGTGTGTGAGAGAGAGGGAGGGGAGAGAGGAGAGAAGGGTGTATTATCTCAATAGTTATCTCAATCTCAATGGTTATCTCATCACTGTGCCTCTTCTCAACACAGTCAGCTTCCCTCGTTTTCCACTTGTTCCCTTGTTCCTGAAGGCACAAATCCAGGGACTTGCACAGCTTCTATTACCTTGATGCCTGAATGACTTTTGCTTGTCTTTCAAGCAGCGCCCACTCCCTTCTAAAGCAAAGCATTTCTTCCCCTCCACACCCTCCCCTGCAGGAAGAAGGGAGGATGCTATAGTTTCAGAGTGGCAGAGCTGCAGGCGCGTCCATCCTCCTCAAAGAAACCTGTCTCAAGTCCTGTCTTTAGAGCATCCCCACTTTACCACACGCAGGCTTAGCATCAATAGAACGCATTTCCCCTTTCTTGTCCCTCCCCATTCGCATCGCTTCCAATTTGGGATTCAGACACAGCGGCCAAGAACCTGGTTGCCAGCCAAGCTTAAACTGAGCAGCCGTGCTTGGCCAGTGGACAAGTCCTGACCTGGAAGACCGCTGCTCTCAGTTCAAGCTGGACTCCACAGAGGAGTTGAGAGTGTCACCTGTTAAGCTGGCACAAGGCCACAAAGGACCTCCATCCAGGGACACTTATTCCTTCTCCACCAGCCAGTACCGATCCCTGGGACATGCGTGTCCAGGACCCAGAAATGACCCCTAGTCCCAACACTTCTCCACGTCTCTCATTTCTTCCTCAGCCTATCCTTTCACCCTCCAGGGCACAACTTGCCGAGTTCTGCTTGCTAAATGTGTCCGTAACCGCCTCACTACCCTATGGGCATTTGTCCCATAAACCCCTCCAGGGCGCAGGTAGCAGGTTCCCCAAGACGCCTCCTCAAACAACGCTCATTCAGGTCGAGGACGCCCCCACCCCCATCTCAATTAGATTATAAGCAAAATCCGAGAGGAGAAGAAAAAAGCTGCTCCTACCTAAAGCTGAAGGTCCCTTGTCATGACAGGGGGTACTGAGGACTCCTCTGGCAAATAAAAGGGTCCGCGCCAGCGCAATGGCTAAGGCTGCCGGCAGCAGCTCAGACTTGGGCGGCAGTCTGGACTCCTCACTCTGGGGAAGGGGAAAGGGCTCTGAGAAGCAGTCAGATCCCACAGTCCCCCGACGCCTCTTGTCCTCTCTGGTCGGCTCTAGCAGCTGTACGCACCGGCAGAAGCGGGGCTGGCGAGCACCGTAGCGGACCGAGCACAGCCGAGCCTCCGAGGGGCGGGAGCAGCGAGAGGGGGAGGTGCGGCCGTGGGGCTGTCGCGTCACCGGTGCAGGGAGGGGAGGGCTGCCGAGACAGCTGCTTGACAGTTCCTTCAGCCCAATTCCTGAAAGCAGCGCTTTGGTGCCTTCCTCCAGCTGATCTGGGACACCCCAGGCTCCTTTGCAACTAGCAGACGAAAGCGTCCAATGGAGAGAGTTCATTGAGAAGGAGGAGGAAAAGCCCACCGCTTGCGTTACCCCTTGCATTACAAAGCAGAACTCTCCATTACTGCTTTCTTGGCAGTAATCTTTACCGGAAGCAGTTCTAGGCCGTTCTTTTGAGATGCTGCCGCCACTAATCTTTAGATTAGCAGTCAATCCCTAACCCATTGTGCTACCCGGAGGCCTGAGTGGGAGAGAATGCCCCTTGGGATAACCTGTTGGGATCTCTATGGAAGCTGTATGCTGAAGACAATGGGAAAAGGGGACATGGGTCGGGTCTGGTTGCTCATTGCAGCAGTGTTGTTGGAAAGTCCCTTTGTGGAGAGGACCACTGTCTGCCAGCACCACAACAGGGGCTTGTTTGGACAGTGAGCACATAATGACGGGGAGAAAAAGAGTTGGGTTTTGCTTGTTTGGGTGCATTTGAATTGTATATCAAACTTGCCTTTAGGATCTGTGCTGTAGGTCCCTCTGACAGACAAACGAGAAAGCGGCAGGGGTAGGAGTGGGGAAGAAATAAAAAAACTCGCTGACCTAGAGTTGATTCTGGCTCAGAGCAATCACATGTATTACAGAGCACAACTGTGTCAAAGCAGATCATCACCAGGACTTTCTGTCACGGCACCCTGGTAGGTTCTAACCAACAACCCTTTTAAATTAATAAGCTGAGAACCCAGTTAGGACTCAGGGACTTTGATAGGCAAAAACAGTCCATAAACGGGGTCTCGTGAAGTAGAAACTTTGGAACCAAAGTCTACAAGGACCCAGAAATCAGGCTCCAACTCTACCCTATCCTCAAAGAGTGAATTCCTGCCATGCCTCAGTTCTCTTATCTTAAAACTACCACATTGGGCAAGTAAGTGAACCATGTAAAAATGATTATATGAAATGTTACCACAAAGTACTTCTATCCTTCTCCAGCTTGAGATTACGTTACTTTGTGAGGGAATCAACAAAAATTTCACAGTTTAGCTTGGTTCAAATTGGCTTTTTCGTCAAACATTCTTCTAGGTAGTATAGCACTGGTCTGTGCATTGCTTTACAGAGGTAATTCATGGCTGCTGTGATGCTAAACACTGTGACACTAATGTGCCAAAAGTGATAATGGTGGACAGTGTTTGGTGGAGCTTCCCAGTTAAAACAAGCTTGGAAGCAGGAGTGGCATCCACTTCCAAAATGGCTTGCCTCTGGAAACTCTATGAACAGTGCTTAGGTCTTTTGTTCATAGGGTCGCTATGAGTCATCTACGATGGCACCTAACAACAACAACAAGAAGAAGAAATGTGATCAAAAGAGTATACTGTAGAGCCCAAGCAGAGTAGCACCTAAGGTTGGGCTGCTAAGAAAGGGTTGGAGGTTCAAAGCCACTAGACGCTCTGAGGAAGAAAGATGTGCAGTCTCTCATTATAAAAAAAAAAAGAAATCACAGACTTGGAAACTCAATGAAAAGTCACCAAGAGTTGGACTTGAGGGTAATAGGGTCTGTCATCAATGAAATGCTTGCATTCACCATGCAGAAGTCTGCAACTTCAAATCTGGGGCACCAATAGCCCGATCAACCACAGCATAACCAGCCTAAGAAAGCGGAGTTCACAAAGCAGCACAGGCCACTTGATATTAGAAAGAACACCCAGTCACACCAGATCAGTGTATACAAACTTTGTAAGTAAACTGTTGTTGTTGTTAAGTGCCATCGAGTTGCAGGCGACTCATAGTGACCCTATGAAGGAAAGTCATCAACACTTGTGTGTCTTTCATCCTCTCTCCAGGTTCACAGGGTTTCCAGAGGCAAGCTATTACAGAAGCAGATGCCACTCCTGCTTCCAATGTAAGTAAACTAGTATAAAATAAATAATAATTTTTTAAAAAAGATACCCAAGAGGAAGTTCTGTTCAGCATATCTCAGCCTTTGACCATGAAAGGTGACCTGAGCTGTGGCTTCAGAGTCTGCATCCTTAATTACAGCGTGCTTTTCCTAGACACCTGCTTCCAAGCTTACTAAATAGTTTCTGACAGCCTTCTATCTCCCCATGCAGACATTCCTTCAGAGGAGAAAATATCCACTACGTAATATGAACATCCTAGTCTGTCTGACTGGTCATTTCTTAGACATTTTGTGTAATGATGTTCTGGTCAGTACATGAATTTTCAGTGAGATTTGGGTGAGTGGAGTCAATCTTTATAATTATAGTTTATTGACTTCCTTCTTAATTGTCTTGTCTGAGAATAGATACTTTACAAGAATTGTATCATATAATCCTGACTATAATCTGGCTCCCAAATGAGAGGTTAGTAGTTTGAACCCATGAGCCACTTCTCAGGAAAGAGATGGTTAGTTACTTCCCACAGAGATTTATAGCCTTGAAATTTTATTGAGAGTAACTACGTATCAAAATCAATTTGACTGAAGTGATTTTTTTTCTAGTTTGTTTTGTTAATAATTCTCCTAATGGCATTATTTTTGCCTATTCATTATTATTGTCATTGAATCAGAGATGACTCAAAGCTGACCCTCCACTGCGTTTCTGACTCTGTAAACTCATGGAGGAGATGGCTCAACTTTTCCACATGGAGTTTATGGTGAAGCCAAACCACCAGAGATGTGTGGCCTTTGGGTTAGAAGCACAACTCCCACAACCCTGTAGTGGTGTTGCTGTTGTTATGTGCCGTCGAGTCGCTTGCGACTCATAGCGACACTATGTACAACAGCCCTAAACTCTGCTCTGTCCTGTGCCAATCGTACTGTCTCTGACACTCCCATCCCGATTATCCCAGTCACTGAATCAATCCGCCTCATAGAGGGCCTTCCCCTTCTGCGCTGTCCCTCTACCCTCCCAAGCACGATGTCCTTCTCCAAGGAAAGGTCTCTCCTCACAACATGTCCAAAGTATGTTAGACGGAGCCTCAGAATCCTTGCCTCCAAGGAGCCACCCGGTTTAACCCTTTCCAGGACAAATCTGTTTGTTTTCCTAGAAGTCCATGGTATTCTCAATACTCTTCTCCAGCACCACAGCTCAAAGGCATCAATTCTCCTTCTATCCTCTTTGGTCCTTGTCCGACTCTCTGATGCATAACAAGTGATTGCAAAGACCGTGGCATGTATCAAACACACCTTAGTCTCCAGAGAGACACCACTGCTCTTCAGTACTTTGGAGAGGTCCCTAACAGCAGACTTTCCCATGGCAATGTGCCTTTTAATTTCCTGGCTACTGGTGCCAAGAGTGTTGACTGTGGAGCCAAGCAAAAAAGCTGTGTACAATCTCAATCTCTTCACCATCCATCCTGATGCTGCCAATTGGTCCAGTGGTGAGAATCTTTGTCTTCTTGACATTGAGCCTCAATCCATATTGTAGGCTGCAGTCCTTGACCCTCTGCAGCAGGTGCTTCAGGTCCTCTTCAGTTTCAGCAAGCAGGGTTGTGTCATCTGAATAACGCAGATTGTTGATAAATCGTCCACCAATCTTGACCCCACATTTCTCCTTGTAGAGCCCAGCCTCCCTTTGGTGTCCTCATCCATAAAATGTTTCAACCTTTTCAACATTTTATGGATGAGGACACCAAAATTCAAGATTATTATAATATATGATAAAATCTAATCAACTGATAGATATACCTGCAAATCCTGGAGTTTAACACCTGCAAAACATAGGCTTTCGTGACCCTACTTCCAGACTGCATCACAGATCCTACTGCTTCTCCTCAGGCTTGAACGATGCTCGCCTTGATTCCGTCCATGACTGATGACGCCTGGTGGCTGAGACCAGGTTTCAGTGGTACTTCTAAATCTACAGCTGTTCTCACTACCCACTCACTTCTCTGACTATTCCTAGACTTTACAAAGTAAAGAAATCTGATGGTCAAGTAAATAAATCTGATAGTCACAGTGGTTTGACTGTCTCCCATGTCTCCTTCATCCCTTCTCCTCTTGGCAGCCACAAAAGAATGATCATTAAAAAGAAAACCAACCAGCTATTCAGTACCTGGAGAATTGAGGAAGAGACTAGGGCTATATAAAAGGGAAATAAATCTTCCTGCTACTCCTTTCTGCCCCTCATCCACATCGTATTTACAATCTAAAATGATCTGAAAGGGAGCTCTGGTGATCTAGCAGATAGGAAGTTGTGCTGCCAGTCCTAATTTGGGCGGTTTGAATCCACCAGCTGGTATGAGAGAGAAAGATAGGCAATCTCCTCATGTGCCATTTACAGCCTCTAAAAACCCACTGAAGGGTCAAACATAAGTAGGTTCCAACCTACTTATTGATGGCAATGAGATTATGATGATGATGGTAGTGGTAGTAGCCTAGTGTTTAAGATGTTGCACTACTAACCCAAAAGCCACGCCAGTTGTTCTAACCCACCAGTTGCTTCAAGGGAGGAAAAATGGGCAATTTCCTCCTATGTGATTTGTGACCTCAGAAATCCAAAGAAGGGTCAGCTAAGAGTTGTTACCCAACTGGATGGCAATGACTTTTCAGTAAATAGAGATGAAGAGAAATGGTATAGGTGTTAAATGATATTAAGACAGAAGGAAACACGTGTTCCTTGGTACAAAGCCAATGGGTGACAGACCATGCAAGGAATGACATTTTGAGACACCACAAATATGAAAGGCATGATGCAGCTGGAGAAGAAGGTGTAGGGAAAATGTGGCTGCTGACCTCTCCCTGCTGTCAGTATTTATTCATCTTGAAATTGGGAGGAGGTGGGGAGCACAATTTACAGATTACCCTAGGGGGTGTGTATGCAGTTCAGGCCCATCATTCTTGCTATGCTTCTGATTTAAGACAATGATAAAACCACAAGGCAAGTGAGAATTAAGTAACATAAATGGCAATAGTTATGGAGTGGATTCTTTCACCTAACAACTAGCGGGTTCAAAGTTCTAACCTTTGAGTACGGCATTAGAGCACCTTCAAAAATGGTCACTGTTATGTGCTATCGAGTAAATGGTACCTCTCACCAAATTAGCAAGACCAGTACAATGGAGTGAGATGTGTAAACGCTGGATTAGTATTCAAGGCCCTTCACAGTGGGGCCTATGACAAGCACTTCTGTCATATTCATGTGCTAGAGTTTCAGATTTCTATTCTAAATTTGGAACTCTCCTCTAAGGTCAGATATACAAATACTTATCCAAAGCTTCTTGTTAATGTCTTCTTGTTGTTGTATACCCTTGAATCAGCACTGACCTACAGCTGAGCCTCCAGGGGATTTTCAGAGGCCACTAATCACCTAGCAGATTTCCCATCTTTCTGCTGCAGAGCAGCTGGTGGACTTGAACCAAGTGCCTCTGGGATTGCAACAAAGCTTCTTACCAATTCTTTACTGACTTCCCTGCATACGAAAACTTGTCCTCTTCTCTTAGCTTTAACTATCTTAGAAAATTAAATGGTACTTACATTCAGGGAAAATGAGTCCTGGCTGTGCAGCACTTTTACTTATTGATCTACTACTAACCAAGAGCTTGGGAGTTTGAATTTACCAGCTTCTCAGCATGACAGCCAATCAAGACATTCTCAACAGGCAGTTAAATGCTCAACTACTAACTGAAAGGTTGACAATTTGAACCCACCCAAAGGCAACTCAGGAGATAGTCCTGGTGATCTGTCTCTGAAAGGTCAGAATCTTGAAAACTCTACGGAGCAGTTCTGTTCTACACACATGAGGTTGTCATGAATTGAAATCAATGTGACAGGAACTAAATACAACAAAATACAATCAGGAGTTCCAAGCCTTTACAAATGGCTGATGTGTTCAGCTGCTAACTGAAAGGTTAGAAGTTTGAGTTCACCCAGAGGGACCTTAGAAGAAGGACAGTCTACTTCCAAACAATGTGCCACTGAAAACCCTTAGGAGCACAGTTCTGCTCGATCATGCATGAGGTTGCCACAAGTAGGAAGTGACTCACAGTGACTGGGTTTTGATCTTCAGCCTTATGAGAGACTTGACACAGAGGACCCAGCTAAGCTGTGCCTGGGCTCCTGACATGAGACAGTGAGATAGTTAGTGTGTATTCATTTATACTGCATTATGTTCACTTCTTTCATAGCAACATACCTACACAGAAGATAGTGATTTTTTAAAACACCAATGAAGGAATTTTTCTTTTGCTTTTCAAAGAGAAGAGCAAACTGGGGATGGCAGGGTTGGGCAGGGAGAAAAGTGCAACAATGAATGAATGGAAATCCAAAATCTCTATAAATGTTCATTTAAATTAATAATAATAATAAAACAAAAAAACCCAAAACCCCACAATAACATGGCTATTCTCCTGCTTCAAATCTTCATTGAATCACTTGTAGTTGGATAAAATCCGAACCCACACCTAACCTTACGTGACCATGCATGAATGAGCTGGTGGCGCCTGCCTTCCCACCTCACCTCACTCATGCCTCTCTCTTTCCTTTCCCCAATCTCAGCTCATAAGACATTTCATTCAGTTCCTTAAACAAGTCAAGTCACTATTCAAAGATGTCTTCCTTGACCATCCACACTTTAAGTACAGTCTTCTCTAGTTATTCTCTTTTAATACCTATTTATTTTGTGGAAGTCCCAGGAGAGATGTAGACAATTAATGTCCTTGGCCATGAATCAGAAGTCTGGAGGTTAAAATACACCCAGTAACACCTTGAAAGAAAGGGCTGGGGAATCTACTGTCAAAATAACAGCCATTGAAAACCCTGTGGATCCCAGTTCTAGTCTGGCATACACGGGGTCACTGGGAGTCACAACTGATTCAATGACAATTGTTTTGTTTTGTTCTTTGGTGCCCTTCATAGCAACAATTGTATGTTATAAATTGCTATACCTTCCTCTTCCTCATTTCTTATTTGTCCCTCACTAATACAAGCTCATAAGGGTAGAGGTAATTCCCATGATATTTATCCAACAGAGAGTAGGAGCTCAATACTAATTAGGCTTGGTTTTTTTAAAATAATTTTTT
>NW_006399820.1:2497148-2504827 GCF_000299155.1 Elephantulus edwardii | reverse complement strand
ACATCCACATACCTCTGCTTCCAGTCTGTCCTCCCCTACTGGATCCTTATACTCATTCTACAATATTGCCATACTGAAGCGCCTCTTTTATGTTGAATTTTTCATTTTCCTTGTCCATCCAGCTTCTGTCTATCAAAAGAGATTTTTCTCATTTCCAACACAACAGTACTCTCCATCCAATCTTTACAGATCTTTGCTTCCATCCCTGACCTCCCACATTACAACTTCTGGAACACCTCAGCTAACTCTAGAAGTCTGATACCTCTCACCTTGTACTTTAGCTATTTATGCAGAAGCTGGTGATGTCATACATTTTTCTATGTACGTCATGCAGGACAAAGAGACTCAAAAAAGAGCATAACCATGCACTCAATATGCAGTCATACACTGGGAAAAATAACTAAGGAATTACAGCTACTGCAGATTGTGCTAACAGTCTATGTAGGAAAAATCTAGAAGGAAGGACAAAGTCTGGCATTCACTCCAGAAAGAAGTTATTGCTGTTGGTAGCTGCAGTTGAATATTTCAGACTCATCCCAAGTACAAGAGAAAAAGGAATGTTGCCTCCTTCTATACTGTCTTCACAACAGCTGATATGGTTGAGTTGATTAGGGCAGCCATAGTGTATTTTGTATGCTGTGATGGTGGTATCTACACCACTCGTATATCAAATACCAGCAAAGTCAATCATAGAGAACAAGCTTGAGTGAAGCTTTCACACCAGGACAGGCTATAGGCATGAAGGCCTGTCACTGATAGTTAGCCAGTGACAACTGTGTGGATCACTGCACCACACTGTCAGAGTGAAGGATTTGAAATATTGGTGGTAGAGCTGCTAGCATCACAGCAGCTCACAAGTTACCACAACATGACAGACTGGCAGAAGGTGAGCAGCTAGAGAGATTTCTCTAAACTCCCAACTCCACCACCTTCTTAACTCAGGAATTCAAAAGGTAAAAATGATGTATGGCCTTTACACTGCAAGAAAGGGGACAAGGAGTGAAGAGAGGGAATAGACAGGAGATGCTCCATCATCTTAAGTGATATTATTGTTGTTATGTGCCATCAAGTTGTCTGCGGCTCATAGCGACCCTATGTACAATAGCTCTGAATCCTACCCTATCCGAGCCAGTCTCACTGACTCCTACACACCTAACCCCATTGCCCCAGTTACCATATCAATTCATCTTATCTGCAGTTTTCCTCTCCTGAGCTATCCCTCCACCCTTCCAAGCATGATGTCCTTCTCTTGGCCACATGCCCAAAATATGTATGACGAAGCCTCAAAAATCTTAGCCTCCAAGGAGAAACTTACTTTCACCCTATCCAAGACAGACTTATTTGTCCTCTTGGTGGTCCACAGTATGTTCAATACTCTTATTGAGCACCACAACTCTAAGACATTGATTCTTCTTCTGTCACTTTTAGTCATTGTCCAGCTCTCAAACGCATAGTTAGTAATTGCAAAAACCATTGCTTTTTAGCACTTTGAAAATGTTCCTGACAGCAGACTTCCCCAATGCAATTTATCTTTTGATTTTCTGAGTGCTGGTGCCAAGACTGTTGATTGTGGAATGACTCAAGTTGTAATTGTTAACAACCTCAATCTCTTCTCCATCTATCATGGTGCTGCCAATTGGCCCAGTGGTGAGAATCTTTGCCTTCTTGATGTTGAGCTTCAATCGATATTGAAGACTACAGTTCTTGGCCTGTAATGTTTCTTTTTGGGTTGAACTTTACAAATGATTACACTTACTCTCTTAAACCTTTTCCATACCATCCCTATTTGAAAGGAAAGAAATGAATGCTCAAAGGAGTTGGGAATGTAACCTATTCATCATCACAAAAGTGAAGCTAAACAACAAAAACTTGTCGAAGAGACTGCTGGACATTGTCACCCCTCTCCCCCTAACTATGGCCTTTGAATCTGAACTAAATTCATCCCTGTGCCTCAACTTACAGCCTAATAATAGACAATCCTTTAAGATGAATAGTAACACCAGGGAGCAGCCACTTCTTAGAATAATCAACCTCATAGGATGAAAAGGGTAGCGTTTGCCCAGGGATAAAGTTCCGGCAGCAGGAAGGACTAATGGAAAGGAGAATCACAGGAAAGAAGTGGGACAAATGTGAATATTTATGTGTATTATAATTGATGCCATGTAGAATGGTTGAAAGGAAAACTAATTTGTAAACTTTCACTCAAATAGTAACAAAAAGAAGTAAAAAAAACCCCTTATATAAAACTAATGAATTTTGCTTAACTATTATATGAACTCTGGTAGCTACATGGTAAGGAGTTGTACTGTCAACCCAAAAGCATGCTGTTCAAGTCCATAAGTTGTTCAAAAGGAGAAAGATGGTGATCTTCTCTTGTGCTATTTGTTGTTGTTCTTAAGTGCTGTCAGGTTGACTGCAACACATAATGGACCTATGAACAATGGATCTGAACATTGCTGTGTCCCCCGTCATCTTCATCACCTCTGACATACTTGAGCCCACCATTAGAGTCACTTTGCCAATTCATCTTGCTGACCATCATACAACTGACAGTCTCAGAAGATCCACCAGAGGGTTAGCTATGAGCTGGTTCTAACTCAGTGGCACATAACCACAACATCATCATATTGTTAAGAGTATCACACTTTGACAGACTTGTTAATACACACTTTGACAGAGAGAATTGTGTAAGACTTAATGTTTCCAAATCAAGCTCTTAAACATACTGTGTTTCTTTACAGAAATATGTGTGTAAAAATATTTAATCATTAAATCCTTACCTAACAAATCCTTAAAACTTTCCTACACTAAGATTAGGACATAGTTTTCAGAGTGTTCCACAAATCCTGGAGTTTTTGAAACTTAATGCACACAAAAGCTTCTTCCTAATGAACTTTCCAAGATTTCTCTATTAGAGAAACTTGCATGTTTGTCAGACTGATAAACACATATTTTGACAGAGAGAACTGTGTGGAATTTCATGTTTCCAATAAGGAATCTTTAACATATCTTGTGTTTTCACAGAGACATTTGGGTAAACATTTGTATTATTATAAAAAATAAAAGTGAAGCTGATCTTCAAAGCCAAGAGTGATTCCAAGTTTAATGTTCTTTTACCACTTTACATTCCACTCTCCATGCTTGATTTCCTTTTTTGGGGCAGGGAGTATCTAACTGGAGGCTTGTGTATAAGTGTGTGTGTGTGTGTATGATATGTATAGATAGAGTTAGAGAACAAGAATTTGAGAGAAACATGGAATAGCTCTTCATACTGATGCCTCTGGATTTTCCTTGAGGTTGCCCTATTCAACATTCTGGATTCTGAGTCAAAGCTCTGAACAGGAAGTAAGTGTTCAATAAGGTACATTCCTCCTTGAACCTGCTCTCTTGGAAGTGAGCAGGGCTGTGCAGTATAAAAAGTCAAGAGCCCAACAGAGGTCTATTTCCCTTGTTAAACTGGAAGCTTCTGACAGTGGACTCTGTCATTGATGACTTTGTAACCTCCTTATTCTTGGTATATTGCCTGAAGTTATGGTGGCCTAGTCCAAAGGGCCAAATCCAAAGGCTGCTAGCCCAAAGGAGATGCCTCTCCAATGGATGAATCCATTAGTGGCTTTGAGGGAGAAGGCATGATAATCTCCTTCCATGAGTTAGTTCTGATTTGACAGCAATGATTGAGTGAGAGAGCTGGTAATATGAGAAGCACTAGCTAGGTACCACAAGCCAACAAGGACATAATTCTGATTGCATTGTCTGTTCAGAATACCAGAAGAGCTAAACAGTTACAAGGTCACACTGAGAAAAGAGCCAACACCAGAGCTGTGATGTCTGAGTGTTTAGTCCTATATTCTTTAAACTGTCTCTCAGCTCAATGCCCCTCCTTGGTGGTAAACGTCTTCATTCCCAAGTGCTTACATCAATGTCTATAGTCTTTCTATTGTAATGCTGTTTACCACTTGTACGCTCCACCTACTACTTATCACCGTCTTTCTTACCAGTTTGTTATACTGTAGCAGCTTGAGTGCTGTTATGATACTGGAAACTATCCATGGTACTTCAAATAGACAAGTTTAAATAGATCTTCCAGACTAAGACTAGGAAGAAAGGTCTGGAAATCTGAAATTGAAAATGAAAAACTCTGTAGGTGACAACAAAACATGGTCTGATTACCTGTCACTGGGAAGCTGGTCCAGGACTTACATGAGATCACCATGAGTCAGAGCCAACTAGTGACAACTAACAACTGCCCAAACAGATCTCTTCTATCCCCACACTTTACTGTCAATTTATATGTTGTTGTTGTTATGTGCCATCGAGTCGCTTGTGACTCATAGCTACCCTATGTACAAGAGCCCTAGACACGGTTCTATCCTGTTCCAAACTTGCCGTCTCAAACACACCCATTCCCACCACTCCACTCACAGAATCGATCCATTTCATCGAGGGTCTTCTCCTTCGCCATCCCTCCACTCTCCCAAACATGATGTCCCTCTCCAAGGACCAGTCCCTCCTTGCAACATGCCCAAAGTATGTCAGACAAAGCTTCAGAATCCTTGACTCCAAGGAGTATTCTGGCTTCACCCTCTCCAGGACAAACCTGTTTGTTCTCCTAGCAGTCCATGGTATATTCAACACTCTTCTCCAGCACCACAGCTCAAAGGCATCAGTTCTCTTTTTATCATCTCTATTCACTGTCCAACTCTCCAATGCGTAGCACATAACTGCAAAGACTATAGACTGGATCAGGCACACTTTAGTCTCCAGCCTGATGTCGTTGCTCTTCAGTACTCTTGAGAGGTCCCTCACAGCTGACTTTCCCAATGCAATTCATCTCCTGATTTCCTGGATTCTGTTACCAAGAGTGTTGACTGTGGAACCAAGTAAACGAAAACGGTTAACTATCTCAATCTCTTCACCATCCATACTGATGCTGCCAATTGGCCCAGTGGTGAGAATCTTTGTTTTCTTGATGTTGAGCTTCAATCCATATTGAAGAATGCATTCCTTGACCTTCTGCAACAAGCGCTTCAGGTCCTCCTCAGTTTCAGCAAGTAGGGTTGCGTCATCTGCATAACGCAGGTTGTTGATGATTCTTCCACCAATCCTGATGCCACATTCCTCTTCATACAGCCCAGCGACTTGGATGATCGGTTCTGCATACAGATTGAAAAGGTATGGAGACAAAATACATCCCTGACAGACACCTTCTTTGATTTTGAACTGTTCAGTGTCTCCCTGCTCTGTTCTGATGACTGCCTCTTGGTCCAAGTATAGGTTTTGCATTAGCACAATCACATGTTCTGGGATTCTCATTCTTCTCAGAGTCAGCCACTGTTTGTTGTGATCCACACAGTCAAAAGCCTTTGCATAGTCAATGAAGCACAGATAGGCATTCTTGTGGTATTCTTTGCTTTCTGCCAAGATCCATCTAACATTAGCTATAATATCTCTAGTACCACGACCTCTTCTAAATCCAGCCTGCACATCTGGCAGTTCTCTGTTGACATATTGTTCCCAACGTTTTTGGATAATTTTCAGCAGAATCTTGCTTGCATGTGATATCAATGATATTGTTCAATAATTTCCACACTCTGCTGGGTCACCTTTCTTTGGAATGGGAACAAATATCGATCTCCTCCAGTCAGTTGGCCAGCTGGCTGACCTCCAGATTTCCTGGCACAATTTAGTGAGCACATCCAGGGCAGCATCTGTTGCAAGAAGCTGTGCTACAATCCCAAAGGCACACAGTTCAAATCCACCAGGTGCTGTGCTGTACAAGAAGGGGCAATCTCCTCCTGTGCCAGTCAGATATGCCTTGACAGTACACAGCGAGATAAAAACAGCCCACAACAATACAATGGTGGTTAGTATACATGTATGTGTATGTACATTTAACAGAGGAATTTCATGAAATAATATATGAGCAAGAGCCTATGGTGATGAAGGAGGAAGTTCAAGTTGCTCGGAAGGAATTGGTAAAAAACAAGGTTCCAGGAGTTGACAGCATACCAACTTATACAGGAAGATAGAAAGGCCACAGTTTGTCTGATACTGGAGTTGGTTAAGAAGCCCTGGTGACATAGTGGGTTAAGAATTGAAATGCTAAAGGAATGGTTACTGGCTCAAACACACAAGCTGATCCTCAGAAAAAAAAGGTGAGGCAGTCAGCTGCCCTGAAGATTTACAGTCAAGAAAACCCTGGGGCAGTTCTACTCTGTCCTATAGTTCCGCTCTGAATCAGAACTGACTTGATGGTTATTAAGGGCTTGGAGTACTATAGAAAATTTTCTTATTGTGAAATTATTTTTTTCAGTCTTTTTTTCTCTTAGATTTTTTTAAATTAATTTTAATGAAAGTTTACAGAGACTTAGGATTTCCATTCATTCATTGTTGTCCTTTTCTCCCTGCCCACCCCTCCCCTCCAGTTCACTCTTCTCTTTGAAAAGTAAAATTCTTTCATTGTTATACAATCCCTCTCCCCAAGTCCACTCCACTGTGTAGCCTTCATTTTGGACTCCTGTCATGACAATAATATATAATCATATATCCCTTTTGAACAGTTCTCTCCCTGATCTGTTTCAATACAGTATATATTATTTATCCCCTCTTTCTCAGGACTGATTTTGGGGTTGAGGGAAGACGAGAAGACTGTGAAATATTGCTATTTCATGCCAGTGGAAAGGAAGTGGTTTCTTCCAGATAAAAAGCCGTTTAACCCAAGATTCTTCATTTTGTCTTTCTCATCAATTTTTATTGAAGACATTTCTAAGTACAAGAGATGGCAATTATTTAAACAAATAAATCATTGTGAACATAGGTGCTAGACATCTTGCTAAGGCTCAGAGGCACAGAGGTAAGCACAAAAGTTGTGGAAGCCACTCGTGGTGGCTCTGTAGGTAAAGATAGCCATAAACAACCCAGATGCATGTACAAAAGAGGAAGTACAGGGTGCTATGGGTACAATTGTTATTTTTGGTGCCAGAACAGAGTGAACTTTAACAGCACTGAAAAATAGTCCCTCTCAACCACTGAACTTCACCCTGCTCTCCTGGATGTTTGTTTCAACTAGTTTTGGATTTTAGAAGATAATTGGACAAGCCAATTCAATTGTTCTTTCTTTGCCAGTCAACTCTTATGGATGCATAATTCTTCAGGGGAATATAAAAGAGGATCTGAAAGGCAGCCAACTGATTTTCCTGATTGAGAGTTTCAGACATGTAATATAGAACTCAGAAGACTCTGAAGACCTAGTGCCACATGAAATGAAGTAGATGTTCTAATTGGAAAGTCCTTAGAGATATCAATGAATGTTACTGCATCTATTTGTTTACATTTCTGTGTATACTTTCTGCTGTGTCACTTGTGCATTCGGGCATTTTCTCTTGGTCTATTTGACCACCTTTACCCTGTATAGTGGTCATGTAGACCTAGGTTCTGAGCAGGAGATCGGAGAACAATTTAATCTCAATGACCTTGTTAACCTTCTCCACAACTATTGGTTAAATCTTTGGCTCATCTTGACTTCTCCACCAGAAATGCTGAAGGGTATCCCTTATTCAGATTTGAAGATAGGTAACCAGATGCAGTTGCTGCGAAGGGTCAAGGACTGCAGCCTTCAGTATGGACTGAGGCTCAATGTCAAGAAGACAAAAATTCTCACCACTGGACCAATTGGCAGC
>NW_006399820.1:2474854-2496563 GCF_000299155.1 Elephantulus edwardii | reverse complement strand
GGGCTGTTGTGCATAGGGTCGCTATGAGTCAGAAACGACTTGACGGCACATAACAACAACAACAACCAGATGCAGCTGACACCTGATTTCTTTGCAACTGCAATGTTTAATGTCTAGACAGTCGATCTCATCCTGACTGTGAAGTCCCTTCTCTGCCCTTACGATCTTCCTCTGTACTCATTGCCTTCTTGTTGTAACTCATAGCTGGGTTTTCAGATGTTGTAAATTGCACAGGAGGAGACTTCCCATCTTTCTTCTGAGGAGCAGCTGGTAGGCTTGAATTGTGAGACTGTAGGTTGGCAGCACTACTTACCAAATGGATTACCATTTTCTCACCTATACTCACTGCCATAAGTCTCTTCTGACTCAGAGTGACCCTGTGGGCTAAAGCAGAGTTGTTCCATAGAGTTTCCAAGACTTTGTGGAAGCAGAGCACCACTTCTTTATTCTCAGGTGGGGCTGGTGAGTTCGAACTAATGACAATTTGTTTAACAGCTGAATGTGTTAACTACAGCACCACCAGCATTCCTTAGTTATATGGCCAAATACTTGCTTGGAATGATGCCAGTTCTAAAATTCTTGAACTCCTATCTATCTATCTAGCTAGCTAGCTATCTAGCTATCTTTTTTTTAAATTCACATTTTAAGCTTTCATACCACAGAGCAGTCACTTGTTTTTGAAATTTAGTTTATCTGATTATTTTACTCATTTTCAATTGCTTTTATTATTTGAAGGTTTATAAATCATACTTGTTTTTCATACAATCACTTCATAGACACTTTGTTTAATAACAATAATTATAACTGATTATTATAATTAATTCATTCATTAGATAATCCTTAACTCTTTGATCCTTTTGCTGACTTAGTGGTAAGGAATTGTGCTGCTAACCCAAAGACATTCAGTTTGAGTCCATCTGTGAGAGTTTCTGAAAGCTGCTGTGCCTTGGTGGACTGTGTGCAAGTTTAGAGTACCACTTTGAGAAGCCTCAGTGGGAAGCTAGCTGAAAACAACTTATTAGGCAAGCACACAGATGTGTCCCCAAGAAAAACAGGGTGCTTCCATGAGATAGCATAAGACCCAGAAGAACAGCTGTGAAGGTTTTGTTAATAAGAAACTATAGTCCTTGAGAGTTTGTAGAAAATATAGATTAATGAGAAGCTATTGTCCTTGAGAATTTGCAGAAGATAAACTTTTTTGTGTCTTTGTTAGAACTGTGTTGTTGTTATTGTTAAGTGCCGTCGAGATGCTTGCGACTCCTAGCAACCCTATCTACAAGAGCCCTAAACTCTGCTCTATCCTGTGCCAACCTCACTGTCTCTGACACACCCACTCTCATTACCCCAATCACTGAATCAATCCATCTCATCAAGGGTCTTCCTCTCTTGCACTGTCCCTTCACCCTCCAAAGCATATTGTCCATTTCCAAGGACTGGACCCTCCTTACAACATGCCCAAAGTATGTCAGACAAAGCTTCAGAATCCTTGACTCCAAGGAGCACTCCGACTTCACCTTCTCCAGGACAAACCTGTTTGTTCTCCTAGCAGTCCATGGTATATTTAAAACTCTTCTCCAGCACCACAGCTCAAGGCATCAATTCTATTTCTATCATCCCTTCACTGTCCAGCTCTCTGAGGCATAGCACACAATTGCAAAGACTATGGCCCAGATCAGGCACACCTTAATCTCTAGCCTGATCTCGTTGCTCTCCAGAAGTCTGGAGAGGTCCCTGACAGCTGACTTTCCCAGTGCAATTCCTCTCTTGATTTCCTGGCTGCTGGTACTAAGAATGTTGATTGTATCTGAGTAAATCATTAAAAACCCTGGTTCCCGGATGCCCAAAGGCACATTCCTTTCTAGCCCCAGAGATAACTGTTAGATATGTTATTTTAGGGTCTTTGAAATAATTGTTTGCTGTGTAGTTAGAAGTCTGATTATTTTGATAGTAATGAAATGCTTGTATTTTCTATATATGCTGAGAAAAAGTTTAAAGCTTGGGGCTTTCTGGCTCTTGCCTAAGCCCCCCCCCCACCCCCCGTGCCTTGCTTTCTCTTTTTGTCTCTATATGTTTTTTCCTTAGCAGCACCGTGTCCTCAGGTCACACTGGTGACAACATCAATCAGCTGCTCCAAGAAAGAAAGGTGGGCAATCTCCTCCCAGTTTGCTACCTCTGAAAACCTACTGGCTTGTTTTGGCTATGAGTCAGTTTTGACTCAACTCAATGGTACATAATATATAATCATAACTCTTTAGGGAACTCTGGTGATCTGGTGGGTAAAGAGTTCTGTTGTCAACTTAGAGATAGATAGTCAAATCCACTGGCTCCTCTGTGCAATTTACAATTCTCCATAGTCTCTCTCTTCTCAATTCCATAATTTATATAATATTTGTAAATATCTATACAATAGGAAATTTATTGTTCCTATTGTTGTTAGTCGACATTGAGTCAAATATGTCTTATAGAGATCTTGTGAACAATAGATCTGAACCTTGTCCTATCTTGCACATTCCTTATCATCTCTCACACCCTTGAAACCATTGCTGCAGTCATTATGCCAATTCATCTTGTTGAGGATTTTCCCCTCATTCTCCGTCCATCCTCCTTTCCAAGTATGACGCCCCTTTCCAAGGAATAACCTCTCCTAACAACATGCCCAAAGTATGTGAGACAAAAAGCTTCACCATCTTTGCTTCCAAAGAGCATTCTGGCTACACTTTCTCCAAGACATAATCTGTGTGTTCTTTTATCAGTCCTTGGGATATTCATTACTCTTCTCCAACACCACAATCCAAAGGCATCAATTCTTTATCTGTCATCTTTATTCATTGCCCACCTCTCAGAGGCATAGCAAGTGGTTGAAAAGACTGAATCAGGAGCACTTTAGTCTTCAAACTAACATTACTGATTTTTAGCAAACTTGCCCAAGGCAATATGTCACCTGACATATTGTTGTTGTTATGTGCCGTCCAGTCGTTTGCGACTCATAGCGACCCTATGTACAACAGCCCTAAACCGTGCTCTATCCTGTGCCAATCTCATTGCCTCTGACACTCCCATCCCGAGTGCCCCAGTCACTGAATCAATCCACCTCATAGAGGGTCTTCCCTTCCTGCGCTGTCCCTCTACTCTACCCAGCATGATGTCCCTCTCTAAAGACCCGTCTCTCCTTACAACATGTCCAAAGTATGTCAGACGAAGCCCCAGAATCCTTGCCTCCAAGGAGCAGCCTGGTTTAATCCTCTCCACGATGAATCTGTTTGTTTTCTTGGCAGTCCATGGTACATTCAATATTCTTTTCCAGCACCACAGCTCAAAGGCGTCAATTCTCCTTCTATCCTCCCTAGTCATTGTCCAACTCTCTGAAAAAATCACCTGACATTACTCAGGCATAAAAAAAAATGGAATCCTTATGAATCTTGACAGCACTGTGTTGTTGTTGTTGTTATGTGCAATTGAGTCATCTGTCACTCATAGAAACCTTGTGTACAACAGCTCTGAAGCCTTCCCTGTCCTGAGCCATTCTCACTGACTCTGACACACCTACCCCTGTTGTTGACTGAAGGAAAAGACAGAGACGAGGGGGTGGGGGCAATAAAGGAATGGGGGTCAGGCCAGAAAGCATGAAGGCAGGGGGCTAACAGCTGGGAGAACTGCAGCCCCTATTCTATGACTTTCTGGGTTTTTATTGAGAATCATCAGGAAGGTAAACAAAGGAAAATCACAAGGGAGTGGTAAATAGAAACAAAGGATCATGGTGAAGTCTTTTGTAAATGAGGCCAAATTCTTCTCTATTGTCTACCTTGTGCCGATCTCAGGAGGGATTCAGTAAATACAAACCAAAAATTATGTAGACTCTTAAGGATTGCTTAGTGCCATAGGGTGAATTCTACCTTGTATTACACCTCCCTCATATCCTGATATAGCATTTGGTTTATTATTATTAAATTTTATATTTGGCTTCCCACATACCCCCACTGCCAGAGTTACTGTATCAATCCATCTCATCTGGGGTCTTCCTCTCCTGAGCTGTTCCTCCACCCTTTCAAACATGATGTCCTTCTCAAAGGACCAGTCCCTCCTGGCCATATGCCCAAAGTATGTAAGATGGAGCTTCAAAATCCTCACCTCCAAGGAGAAATTTGGTTTTACCCTCTCTGAGACAGACTTATTTGTTTACTTGGCAATCCATGTTATGTTCAAGACTCTTCTCCAGCACCACAATTCAAAGGCATCAATTCTTCTGTTGTCCAACTCTCTGATGGAAATAATTGTGATGACCATGACCTGGATCAGGTGTACTATGTAGTGAGTGAAATAAGCCATTCACAAAATGACAAACATTGTATAATATCACTTCTTTGGTGGCCTACTGGCAAGAAGGTGTGCTGCAATCTCAAAGGTATACAGTTTGAGGTCACCAACTGCTCCACCGGAGAAAGATGGGCAATCTCCTCCTGTGCAATTAACTGCCTCTGAAAACCCACCAGGGGTTGGAGGGTCAGCTATGGGTTGGTTCCAACTTGACAATACACAACAACAGAACAACAATATCATTTTTTCTGAGATATCTAGAATAAGTTAACACATAGAAAGACCAAAGAGTACTAGTGATTTCTAGGGGAGAGGGAGGAAAGGGAGGGGAAGGGAACACTGATATTAAGGGTGATAGAACTTGAAATAGATAATGGGATGTTTGAACAATATAATAAATAAGTACCTCTGGTGCTGTAGTAGGTTAAATGTCAGGCTCCTAACTGGAAATGACTTTCTAGTCATTTCAAAAGTCACCAGCTATACCAGGGGACAAAGATGAGGCAATCTTCTCTTGTTAAAATTTACTACTGTTAAGCTTTGTAAACCCAATGGACAGTCAGCATGAGACAGAATTGACTCAAAAGTACTGGCTTAATGTTACTGAACTATGCACATGAAGAATGTTGATAGGTCAAGCAGTTTGTCACATTTATTGTCACCACAACTTAACAACATAAAACAAAACTAGAAAAAGAATGTTGAAATAGCAATGATAGAAGCTTAGCAACATATATAAAATACCACTATCATGTTCATTCCAAGGGAGCTCCAGTGGTCCAGTGGTAAGGAAATGCACTATCAACTCAAAAGCAGGTGGTTCAAATCCATCAGCTGTTCTGAGGGTAAAGATGAACAGGAGTTCTTCTATAGTTCATCTATAGCCTCTGAAAACTTACTAAAGGGGTCAGGTATGAGTTGGTTCTGACTTAATGGCACATAACAACAACAACATGTTAATTCCTCCTCCTTGTGACCCTATATTAGAATTTCCTCATAGGAGTTCCAAGGCTATAATTCTCTCATCTTAGTCCCCTGGAGTAGCTGGTGATTTCCAACCACTAACCTGTTTTGTTAGTGGCTGATGCTAAACAACTGCAACACCAGGGGTCAGTTAAACCTATATATTGACCACTTTCCTAAGGGGGGAAAGATATATATATATATATATTACTTTGGGAGGGAATTTTAAATGTTAAGTTTGTTTGAACTCATAGCTGACAGGACGTCCACTTGGTTTCTGAGGCTGTAAATTGCATCAGGAGGAGATTGTACATCTTTCCCCCTCAGAGTTGCTGGTGGATTCAAACCACTCGAGACACAGCCCTATAGTTAGCAGTGCAACACCCTACAGGCTGTGTCACCAGAGCTTCCTAGAGAGTGTAGAAAAATGACCATCAAATATTGATTTGATGAGAAATGAGAAAATGCACTATCCCTGCTGGCTTCTGGCACTTTTTCCCTTTGAATAAAAAGAGCATAACACAGCTGCATTTATTGGCATCAGAGCTGCATCTACAAACGTATGTTCCAACCTGACAGTGACAGCTGGGTCTAGCTCACTGGCTAATGAGCTGTTGAGAGCAAGATTCCATTTTCCTCCGCCTGTGTCTGGCACTGATGATAAGGCCCCTCGAGGGAGCAGGCATCTCGGGCAGTTTCCTTACCATTGTCACACATATCTGCTCACACAATAGGGAATGTGTTTGCCTAACACCTTAGCAGTTCAGTGTGTCACTGGGATGAAGGTTCCAGAAGGGCTGAAGTCAAGTCTATGTGCCCAGGCAAACAATCACAAACCTAAACCCACCCTCTTTCTCCACTTCTTACTTCAGCACTAACTGCCCTGGATCGCTGTATGGCAGAAGACAGTCAGTAGAATGTTTAAATGGGAAAGAAAATATACTAATCTGTAGCAAATTAGCCTCCTTCCTTCCATCAAGAAACCTGACACTGGATTTCTTATATTTTTGTTAACATAGTACCTATAGATGTCATTTTCTGTGATAGCATACATAACCTAAATCAGCAGTTTAAAATATTTTTTTTGGTCCCAAAATCTCTTTATGCTCTTAAATATAACTAGAAATGTTAAAAGAGTCTAGAGGAATGCCAGAGCTCCTTAGAACATATTTAAAGATTTTGCTCTGGACTAACAAAACTTTGACTGAATGTTAACTTTACAAATTTCTTTTGCTGTGAGCCTATGCACTCAAAGTTGTTATTGTTGTTATTGTGTATCATAGAGTTGGAACTGACCCATAGCTGACCCTCTGGTGCGTTTTCAGAGGCAGTTAATGGCACTGGAAGAGACTGCCCATCATTCTCCTGCTGGGCATCTAGTGGATTTGAACTGCATGCCTTTGGGATTGCAGTGCAGCTTCTTGTCACGAGGACACACTAAAGGTTGTTGTTGTTGTTATGAGCCATGGAGTCGCTTGTGACTCATAGTGACCCTATGTACAACAGCCCTAAACTCTGCTCTGTCCTGTGCCAATTTCACTGACTCTGATATACCCATCCCGATTATCCCAGTCACTGAATCAATCCACCTCAGAAAGGGCCTTCCTGTCCCTCTCCAAGGACCAGTCCCTCCTTGCAACATGGCCAAAATACGTCAGATGAAGCCTCAGAATTCTTGCCTCCAAGAAGCTGCTGGGTTTAATCCTCTCCTGGATGAATCTGTTTTTCTAGCAGTCTGTGGTACCCTCAATACCCTTCTCCAGCACCAAAGCTCAAAGGCATCAATTCTCCTTCTATCCTCCCTAGTCATTGTCTAACTCTGATGCATAACAAGTGATTATAAAGATCATGGCCTATATCAGATTTGTCTCCAGAGTGACACCATTGCTCTTCAGTACTTTGGAGAGGTCCCTTAACAACAGACTTTCCCATCGCAATGCGTCTTTTAGTTTACTAGCTGCTGGTGCCAAGAATGTTGACCGTGGAGCCAAGCAAACTAAAGCTGTGAACAATCTCAATCTCTTCACCATCCATCCTGATGCTGCCAATTGTCCAGTGGTGTGAATCTTTGTCTTCTTGACATTGAGCCTCAATCCATACTGAAGGATACAGTCCTTGACCCTCTGTAGCAAGTGCTTCAGGCCCTCTTCAGTTTCAGCAAGCAGGGTTGTGTCATCTGCATATTACAGATTGTTGATAGATCTTCCACCAATCCTGACCCCACATTTCTCCTCATAGAGTCCAGCCTCCCAGATAACCTGTTCTGCGTACAAGTTGAAAAGGTATGGAGACAGGACACATCCCTGGCATACACCCTTCCCAATTTGGAACCAAGTATAGGTTTCGCATTAGCACAATCGAGTGTACCAAGACACTAAAGGTAAACCTCCCCAAAGTACTCATTACCATTGAGTCAGAACCAATGCATAGCTGATTCCCCAGTGAGTCTCTGAAGTTGTAAATTGGATGGTCTGAGATTGCCTATCTTTATCCTGGTATATTTGAACCTCCAGAGAAGTATGATCTTTGAGTTAGCAGCACAATTCTCTATGGATTATGCCACCAGTATATATATACACGCTTGCGTGTGCGCACGCACACACACACATATATGTATATATGTGTGTGTGTGTGTATATATATATATATATATATATATATAATTCAATAAGTATTAATTTAAAAATATATAAACACAAAGATACAAAAATTAGTATAGTTTAAAAACAAATGCAAAAGTGATTGGAAATGCTCAACATGTACATGTAAGCACAGTATTAGGTCCTATACATAGTGCCAAGAAGCTGTTTTGCAATCCTGAAGGAATATAGTTCATGTCCATCAGCTGCTCTGCGGGGAAAAAGATAAGCAATCTCCTCCCATGCGGTTAATTGCCTCTAAAAACCCACTGGAGGGTCAGCTATGGGTCAGTTCCAACTCAATGGTACACAACACCATCACATAAGCTCTTTTTTTTTTAACTTTTAACTAGGCTCTTTTAAAAATTATAGTTCTAAATTGTTTTCCCTTTAATAATAAATCCCTTTCCTCAGTCCTGTTATACTACTTATGCCACTCATATCTTTGTAATTAATGCTTTTATTAACAAAACTAACCAGCTTCACCTAGCAGAGTCTGACTAACAGCCCTGTGTGAGTCAGAGTCAAATGGCGCTTGATAGGGCTTCCCTTGGCTGATTTTGGAAGTAGTCTCTGGGTCTTCTTTCCAGGTGTTTCTTAGGGACCTTTAGTTTCCATCCTTTTGGAATTTTTACCACTTACGAAAACTCCTTTATAAATGAATTCTCCTTGAATTATTTTCATTTGAGAGTGTCATCAATTTTCTGCCATGTGCTGATTGACACACTGGCCAAAACCTAAAACACTGAAACTCACCACTGTCAAGTTGACTCTGATACACAGCAACCCTATCAGACAGAGTAGAAGTATTCTACAGGATTCCCATGGTTGTATTTCTTTACAGAGGCAGACTTTCCCTCTTTATCCTGTGGAGCAGCCAAAGAGGTCAAGTCACCTTTGGGTTTGCAGCTGAGTGCTTAACTCCTGCACCACCAGGGCTTCTTGATATAACTACACATAAGAAATTAACAAATACCTAGTGACAATTTTTTAAAATGTCACTATTTTATATTTGTGTTTTAATATTTTAAAAATTCTCTTTAGGTAATTCATTTAGGAACTCTCATTTCACTTTGAACTTCAAGCTATGCTGCAGTAATCCTATTGAACACCCTTTCTCATCCTGGACTCAAGGTGAGCTCTGCTGGTGTAGTTCCATAGGATGGAAACTGCTCACCTAAAAGCAGCACCTCTCTGGTGGCTTGAATGTACGAGCAATGCCATGAGAGAAAGATAGACAATCTCTTTCTGTGTGATTTACAGCCTCAGAAAACCTAGCAGTGGGTTAGCTATGAGTTGGGTCCAATTCCACAGCACTCAGATGTTTTTCTCCCCCCTGCTGCCTCCAAAGAGATTAAGACCCTTCCAAAGATGAGTCTCTCTCTAATTCATAAACTTATGACAGTTGTGTTTAGGAGGTGATTATAGTTAGTAGGAATTAGAGATCCAGAAATTTCTATTGCTTAAAACTGTCACTGGCTGTTAATCTCCAGAGGCATTATTTTGGAGTTTACTTCTGAAACTGGAGTCTTGATTAGGTTTGATGATGCGCTGTTTACCACTACACATGCAAATCTAGAGAGCTGCAGAGGTCACTGGTGTTGCTGGTTGCTGTGGGGTCAATTCTGATTCATGGGACCCCACATGGATCAGAATGGAACCACGTTCCATAGGTCTTTCAAGTGATTGGCTTTTCGGAAGTAGAGCACCACATCTTTTTTCCACAAAAAGCCTTAAAGCACTTTAAACCCAGGGGATACGTTCTGGACACACAACCACAGTTCTGCTCTTTTCTTCTCTCTGCACAGTTCTTGTATTCCAGCTCCTAGATGCTGAATCCAGCTGCTTGTTAAAAGACTATAGGCTTCCCCTGAGAAGCCTGGAAACCATTAGATAACCTTGCTATCTAGCTGGTGTCAGGGTCTAATGCATCTTTCCTCCCTAAGTCACCCTCTCATAGCTTCTACGGCCCCTACTAACATATGCACAATTGAGACACTGGATACAAGATCCCTCCCCCGGGCCCTGCTCTGGCTCATTTTGCAGAGGTGAAAGAGAAAATCTACTTCTGACAGCCAGCTTGCTTTCCCCACAAAGCCCTCTTTGGTGGTAGGAACCGGGCTCCAGGCCTCACTCAATGCCCTTCTTTCCTTCTCTCTTCACTCATACTCCACGTCCCTGGCAGCTTCAGAGTAGCACTATGATAATAGGACCCAGAACTGTCACCCTCCATAATGAGCCAGGCGGCTGTAATATCACTACGTTGACAGTGCTCACGCACATAATAAATTATTCACGCCACCAAAGTGTAATTGGCTGTCACATTCAAAATGGGTCATTGGAGCTTTAAGCTCCTGTGGCTGGAAATTTCACAGTGATGGTAACCAATTCAAGTGCTTTGGTTTTAGCCAATCTCCCAAGACACTTGCTTCTCAAAGGAACCCTTTCTTAAAGACTGCTTTTTTTAATTCAAGTTTTCAAGTTGTATTTTCATTTGCAGCAGCAAGAGGCATGAACAGCTGGAGGCTGGCAAGAGAGAGAGTGGGGGAGGGATGGCTTCAATTCAGCATCTTCTTGCACCGACCTCTCTTTCCAAGGAGCCTCAAGGGGCTACTTGAGGAAGATAAATGTGAACACCTGCTCTCATTTGTTCTCTGCAACCAGCATGAAGGCCAAGTCAGGAAGACGGTCACCAGTGGACACACTGGAAGGTTCTAGAGCAGCGGATGGGACACAGGCTATTCTGAAAAGTGCCTCTCAGAGCCAGGGTGCTGCATTCACAGAGGGATTCAAGTTCAACAGCTGTTAGGCTGTGCGCTCCTGCACATTTTATGTTCTAATTCACAGTGGGGCCTCTTCACCACTCAGAATACACTCACCCCTTGTCAGCAGTCGATAGATTATTCAAGTCAAGTGCCTGGCGGAACACAAATATTTGATGGGCTATTTCAGTGTTTGAAGAGCTACTGAAATGTTAATACGTCCTTTTAGTGGGTTTTGAGGATAGAAAGAAGTATCTGCAGGAAGAAAGAACAATTTTCACCATGAGTGGAATAAAGGGAAGTGATTGAAGACATAGCTTGTGGGATTTGACTTAAAATAAAAGGGACTATCCTGAATACTAGTCATTGACTGTTTAATGGAGGTGTGGCTGACAGAGGCTAGTAAATCATAGAAGAGGAAAGAAAAGGAGGGCATTTCAACCCCATGTCTATCATCTGTCTCCCTTCTATTAAACATTCATTGCCAACAAGTCCATTCCGACTCATAGTGACCCTGTAGGATAGAGTAGAACTGCCCTTTAGTTTCCTAGACTGTAATTACGGAGGTCGGCTGCCTCATCTTTCTTCTGTGTAGTGGCTGGTGGGTTTGCCCTGCAAGACCTTTCGATTGGCTGTTCTCCAAAAGCTCCTTTAGGGCTCTTCCAACTGAGATGTTATAGTTGCACAGCCGTAGAGAAAAAGACCAAGACATACTACTATCTTAACCTGATGTACAGCACTGAACACAGGACTTCATGTGTGGATAGAACGTTCTTAAATGCCTTTCCACGATTATCCTGTCAATCATAACAGTGCTCCTGAGAACATTAAACTCTCTCCTTCAGATATTTACCTTTAAGAGGTCTACCCAGATTATTCTACTCTTTTTCTTTCTGATCTTTCCTATTATCTTCCTTGAGTTTCAGAACCATTTGTTCTGTATTATTTAACTCCTGGTCTTATGAAACAGCCCAAATATTTGTATCTATTACCAGCCCATCATTTGACCATTGTTGGGTAGATTGCACATAGCTATCAAGCTGGAAGCTATGCCACTGGTATTTCAAATACCAGTAGAGAGTCATCCATGGTATACAGGTTTCAGCAGAAATTCCAGGCTAAAACAAACTTGGAAGAAAGGTCTAGTGATCTACTTCCAAGAATCAGTCAATGAAAACCTGGATCACAATAGAGCTTGATCTGACTCACTTGTTCTGGACACATTATCAGCAGGGATTAGTTGCTAGAAAAGGACATTGTGTCTGGTGAAGGAGAGAGCTCACAAAATTGATGAGAGAACTTCTCAACAGGATGGACCAGCCCAATAGCTGCAGCAATGCACTTGACCGATCTTATGATTATGAAGATAACACAGGACTGAGCAACAATTCACTTGTTGCACATAAGGTGGCTGTGAGTCAGAATCAACTAGACAATACTAATAATAGTATTTACATAGCTCAATTCTCATACAATGGTTATAAACCTATAAACAATGTGTATTTGTGTCTATGTTATGTTATAGTCAACATTTCAAGAGATATTTCACAAGTACTTGCTATTCTGGGTACTTGGACTTCATTAAGGCATCTTCTATTTATAGGCATACTATAAACTTAACTGCCCCACATGGAACTGCCAGCGACTTACCACAGCACCAGCCCCACATCCAAGCTTGCCGCTCCTGCAGCCTTCCTCATCTCAGTACAAAGAGCAATGTCATTCTTTCAGATGCTTAGATCTAAGCCTTAAGTCATTCTTCATTACTTCTCTCCTTACCCCAGCATTTGATCTATTAGCACATTTTACAGATTTGTTTGGATGAAGCCTGATAAGTTCTCCATCAGCTCTCTTTTTGAATTGTTGCAGTAGCATTCAGGCTGGCACTCTTGCTTTTGCCCTTCACTCCCTTATCTTTAGTCTCAAAATGACAACCTGTACTTTCTGAAAAGCAAGTTCAATTATGCCACTTTTCTCAACAGTGAGATTCTTCCCGTCACACACAGGACATTAAGTAAAGTCCTTACAATGGCCTATATGACTTTATAGGATCTTAACCTTCCCTCTCTAAAAAATTCCTGATCTGTTTCTCTCCACCTTGAGCACACAGCCTATGATCACACTGGCCTTCTTGTCACTCCTAAAACCCTTCTTCAGATGTTCGCATGGTCGGTCTCTCACTTCCTTCAGTTCTCTGGTCATCTGTTACTCAAGCCTTCTCTGACCACTGAGCTGAAGCCTTCTCACCCTCATTTTACCTCCTCCAATAGAACTTCTCTCCATATGACACCATCACCATATTTTTACTTGTCTCTTGTCTATCTCCTTCACTAGAACTCACTTCATGATAAACAGTTTAGTAGTTTCCCAAAAGGTTAAACATGAAGCTACCACATGAGCCAGCAATTCCATTCCACAGCATGACAGACTTGAAAACAGTGATTGGCATGTCTACCAACGTTCATTGAAGCACTATATACAGTAGTAGCCACAGGAAACAACCTAAATGCCCATCAATAGATGAATGAAAACCAAAATGTGGGAGATATCTATCTATCTATCTTAAGATATATATCTATATCGAGATATCTATCTATATCTATATTGAGATATTTCTATATCTATACTGAGCTATATCTCTATCAAGATATAATATCTATATATAATAAATCTAAGGCCAGAATACCCTGGTGGCCTAGTGCATAGAGAACTGAACTGCTAACCCCAGGTGTCATCTCTCTATCCCATCAACAGTGGCTCTATGAGAGAATGATGGGATATTTTCTCCCTTGCTATTTACAACCTCAGAAAACTCAATGGAGGGTGAGCTATGAATGAATTCCGACTCAACAGCAATGAGTGTGTATATACTACTATATTACATTTACATATATTAATCTTACTCAGGCATGGAGATAAATGATTCTAAAACATAAGGGAACCTTGAGAACATTATGCTGAGGGGAAAAAAAGAGTCAATAACAACAGGGTGAATATTGTATAATCTCACTGATATTATAGTAAGAGAAGGCAAATATATAAAGACCCAAGTTCATTAGTGGCTACCAAGGGTAGGAAAGAGGGGAGAATGGCAATTATTATTTAGGAAGCAGTGGTTTCTGTTTATGGATGAGAAATATGACAGCAATTGCAGGTTATCATTTCACATGTGATTAACTGACTAGCAGTGAATAGTGAAAGTTGTCCAATAAATAAGGAAGACAGAAGAAGAACTCATGCTTTTGAATTGTGGTGTTGGTGAGAGGACTAAATATACCATCAAAAGCCAAAAAGTACAAATAAAGTGGTCGTAGAGGAAATTCAACCAGGGTACTCCTTAGAGGCAAAGATGCTGAGACTTCATCTTACATACTTGGGGCATGTTGGCAGGAGGGGCAGTACTTAGAAAAAGACATCATACATGGAAAAGTAGAGGTGACTGTCAATGAGATAGATTGAAATAGAGGGAGATCCTAAATGAGATGGTTGGATATAGTGATTGCGACAATGGGTGTAAGCTTGTGGTGTTTGTGAGACTATTGCAGTGTAGGGCAAGGTTTTGATCTGTTTATAGGGTCAGTATGAGGTTCCACAATCAATATTTTTGGCACTACCAATCAGAAATTTAAAAAAAATTTAATTGCATTGGGAAAGTCTACTGTCAGGGACCTCTCTAGAGTACTGAAAAGCAGTGGTGTCAGTCTGGAGTCTAAGGTGCACCTGATACAGGCCATGGTCTTTGTAATTACTTAATATGCATCCAAGAGCTTGACAATAACTAAGGATGATACAAGAATGATCAATACCTTTGAGCTGTGGTGTTGGGGCAGAGTGTTTAACATACCATGGACTGTCAGGAGAACAAACAGGTCTGACTTGGAAGAGGTGAAACTAAGTTGCTCTCTGGAGGCAAGGATTTTGAAGCTCTGTCTTACATGCTTAAGGAACATAGAGAGGAGGAAAGATATCATGCTTGGAAGAGTGGTGGGACAGTTCAGGAGAGGAAGACCCAGGATAAGATGGATTGACTCAGTGACTAGAGAAATGGGATTAATGTTTTTGGAGATGATGAGATTGGCTCAGAAGAGGGTAGGGTTCAGAGCTAATGTGCATAGGCACTAAATTATGAGTTGCAGGCAACTTGATGGCACATAACGACAGCATGAGTCATAAGCGACTCAAAGGCACCTAACATACATAAGAACAGCAAAATAGCACACATAAAATATTAATTTGGAAAATGTTGTACTGTATATATTTGTAGTAATTTTTTTAAAAAAGAATATAGTATCTAGAAGGCTGAGACGTAGTTGGATTTATCACAGTTTCCTATAAGTCAGAATAGAACAGAATCGTGCACATGGTAGATAGTAAATGGACAATAAAAATTCTTATAACTCTAAATAGTTTTTAAGCTCCTTAGGGAGCCAAAGCTGCTAATTATACTCTTTCTCACTAGAGGAGGTTCAGTAAGTGTTAATATCAAAGCATTTGTGCAGAGAACTGAATTCCCAACGAGGCTGTAGTAGAAAGACTGCTTATACTAATTCTCTATATATCCTATGATAAAGAAATCAGTCTTTTCAAGATGGTACCAGATATGTACAGAGTCATACCTGGGAGCTATTTCAATTACACACAGAAATTTAGTTCTCCAACCCTGGTGTACTAGTGGTAAGATGCTGTGCTGCAATCCCAAAGGTACACGATTCAAATCCACCTGCTGATCTGTGAGAGGATGGGCAATCTCCTCCTGATTAACTGCCTCTGAAAACCTGCTGGAGGGTCAACTCTGGGATGGTTACAACTCAAAGGCACACAGCAACCACAGATGGCAGCTTAGAGGTAAGGAGTCGCTTTGCCAAGGCACAGGCACACAGCTCAAAAGCCTTAGTTACTCTACAAGAGAAAGATGAGAAATCCACTCTTGTGCAAGTAACAGCCTCTCAAAACCCACTGGAGGTTTTTCTGACTTGATGGCACAAAACAACATCATAAATTTTGGAGCTCTGGTGGTCTCATGGGTAGGGGTTGCATTGTTAACCCCAAATTGAAGCCTCTCTACTTGTTCTAATCCACCAGTGGCTCCTCAAAAGAAATGTGGGCAATCTCCTCCTGTGCAATTTATGGCCTCCTTAAACTCACTGGAGGGTCGGCTAGGAGTTGGTTCCAACTTAATGACAGTAGGTTGTGTGGGTTTAAAAAAATTTAAATTTGGAATGATAAAATGTTAAATATGTTCAGCTAATAGATTGAAAAATTTGTAAATTTCAGAAGTACAAATAGTTAATATGCTCAGCTGCTAGACTGAAAGTTTGAGCTCACCCAGAAGTTACTTGGAAGAAAAGTCTGGCAATCTACTTCTCAAAAAATAAACTACTAATGAATAGATGGAGCACAGTTCAACTTTGACAAATATGGTGTCACTAGGAGTTGGAATCAACAGTAACTAGCTTTTGAGTCTCACGCAGATCATGAGAAAGATTCTTTCCTGGTCTTTTCCTGATTTTTGCTATACTTGTTCTTAACTCTTTTTAACAGTAAATCTTCCCCCCTCCCCCCCCACTTCAACAAGTTATAACTACTCAGAGATGTTTAATAGAGCTAAGCATTCCTGCTTCTCCCAATGCTTAGTAACTAAGAGCCAAATGCCCTCACCACCACCCCCCCCAACGGGCTCCTAAATGTATGGGTGTGTGGGGTAGTGCTTTTAGTTGTCTCTTGTTGTGGCTGTTTTAAAAGGGCTTCCTTGTTCTTGAATTAACATGCAAGCCGAGCAGATGCATGCTGGTTGGCCTTATGGGATGCAGGGCTATGGACTAGAGCCAGCACTGTTTAGGGATGATCAAAGCTTGGCTAATCCCATGTAATCTCCTAATGTAAAGGTAATGTTTTTCCAATTTGTGGTTTCTTTGGGAGATGCCCCCTGAGGCTTGGTATTTTCACGCTTATGCTACACAGGAGACTTGGAATGGTGGAGTGGAGGGTGGAGCAGACGCTAGGAAGGTTGTGCCAGGCACACTTGCACACTGGCCCTTCATGACAAGTAGAACCAAGAACTTCAGATATCAGAGGGCCAATCCCTAAAGAAATGCAAATTCAAAGACCAGATTGGAAGCGGCTCCTTGAAATAATGCTTCGGAATATGTGGCTAGGACTCTGGTCCACTCTGTGTTATCGTTTAAACGAATTCATTGTTTAAGAAGATACTTATAGTAAGGTTGGGGGATCCCTAATTCTATCAACAAAATGAGTTGACAGTGGCTGTAACAATGGGTTAAAGCACAGCAGCAATTTTGAGGGGGGCACAGGACCAGACAGTGCTTCATCCTCACATACAGAAAACTATGAATGGGAACTGACTTGATGGCACCTAACAACAACAAGATGATGTCTTCTCTCTTCTCCACCACCCAGAACTCTCATTAACTTTTCACTATCCTTCTCTGTTAGTTGTTATTGTGCTGTTGTTGTTGTCATCATCAAGTTAACTCTGACTCGTGTTGTGTGTACTGTCAAGTCAGAACTTACCCATAGCTGACTCTCCAGTGGGTTTTCAGAGGCAGTACATTTTACAGGAGGAGACTGCCCATGTCTCATGGAGAAGCTGATAGATTTGAATTGCATATCTTTTCACTGACAGCACAGTTCCTTCCCACTAAGCCACCAGAGCTCCCTAGAGACCCTGCGTACAACAGATCAAAGTTTTGCCCAATCCCATACCATCCTCACAATCTCTTCTTTGTTTAAGCCAGTTATTGCAGTCATTATGTCAATCAGATCAAAGTTTTGCCCAATCCCATACCATCCTCACAATCTCTTCTTTGTTTAAGCCAGTTATTGCAGTCATTATGTCAATCAACCTAGTTGAATGTCTTCCTCTTCTTTGCTGACTCTCTACTTTTCCAAGCATGATGTCTATTTCCAGGGACTGGTCCCTCTTGACAACATGTCCAAAGTGTGAGATGAAGTTTCATCATCCTTGCCTCTGAGGAGGACTCTGGTTATAGAGCAATGCAATATGGTGGCATGTATCCTCTTAAACCACTAAAGCACTCAACTGTTGAGAGTCTAGAAGTGTAAGTCCACCTTCAGGCTTCTCAGGATGAAATGTCTGTAGATTTACTTCTGAAGAGTTGTTGAAAACCCCATGAACACAATTCCACTCAGACACACATGGGGCGCCAGGAGTCAGAATCAACTCCACAGTAACTATTTTTCCTCTGCCCTCCCTTTGCTTTAAAGGGAATTTGAACAATGATAGGACACTAATAGCAAACAAGAAAAAGAAAAATACCACCAAGAGGAGATTTTTAGAAACTTTGAAGGTGGTAACATGATTCTGGAAGTTGATGACCCAGACGAGAGATCAGCTGGCTTCCTTTGAAAAATGTCAGATAATAAATGATCTAGTCTTTGTGTGCCTAGGAAAGAAAATACAAATTTTCACATATCTTTTGACAAAATTTGGAGGTCTATAAACGAGAAGGATAGGAATCTCTGATGGCACAGCTACACTTGACTGTTAACCAAAAGGTCAGTGGTTTAAAGCCATTGGGAAGACTTGATCATCTGGTTCCATATAGCTGTATTACACTGGAAACTCTAAGGGGCAGTTCTATCCTTTTAATAGGGTCTCTGTGAGTAGGACTATTTGGTATAGGTCATTATGTGTCCAATTCTATAGTAATGGGTTACAGGTTAAAGAGAAAAATGGAGTTCTTTTTCATTAGGATAGCATTTTGCTTAACTGGGGTTCAAGGCTAGTGTCCTCTGTCATCAAATCAATTACAAAGGTTCATCTGTAAAATCCATCTTTTTCTTGAAGGCTATGCAAAAACAGAGTTTGGATGGGATGTAGCCTGTAGGCCCTGACCTGCCTTGGATTCTGCAGAGAGTCATAGACTCAGCGTGCAAGTTAGTAAACTTTTCAGCAATATTTGGCAGGTGAGAAACGCATAAAAATGCTCTTTTTAGGCATATTAACAGTGTTAGTTAGATTCACAGAATTTCTATTTTTTTACACTGTCATCCATAGACTAAATAACAAGATGTGTTCCTTTATATATGGAAGGTGACATTTCTGATGCATCAATATAAAAAAAAAACTGTTGCTGTTGTTGTGTACCATAGAGTCAGAACCGAGCCATAGCTGACCTTGCAATGGGTTTTCATAGGCAATTTTCTGGTTTGTTTGTTTGTTTGTGTGGTTGGTTTTTTTTGAGGGGTGGTTTTAACACCCCCCCCCCCCCGTCACCCCACCCCCCAGAGAGGCATGAGAGGAGATTGCGCTTCCTTCTCCTGAGGAGCTCTGGTGGCCTAGTGGCAAGAAGCTGTATTGCAATCTTGAAAGAGTTTTATTTTGGAAAAATAAAACAAAATAAAACCTAATTGCTATCTCATCAACCTCAACTCATGACAACTCTGTGTGTATATATATCAGAGTATAACTCTGCTCTAAAGGGCTTTCCATGGCTTATTTTTCAGAAGTAAATTACCAACTCTTTCAATACTTTCTCAAATCTCCAACCTTTCCTTTAGCAGCTAAGAACCTTAACCATTGTACCAACCAAGAGCTTTATTAGTTGTCTTTCCAGAACCAGTGGAATATTTGTTTTAATCCATCCCATTCTATCCACCCTACTACAGCAGATATTGTTACCAACCTAAGTGACAAGTTAATGTCCCCAGTTGTGGAGTGGAGGCCAAGAAATATTTGTGCTTTGTTCACAGGGAGCTAATAATCTATAACTTATTCCCTGACTCATGTAGTATTATTGAGCAACTAAGAGTCTTATCTTTGGTATATCAGTGTTCACATTTTAATGTACTTACACACAAATGCTCACAAATAGATGATCATGATTATCTCCAGGAGTCTCACCACAAAAAATATTTTAAAACCAATGCAACTAAAGAACGAAAAACATTCCTAGAAGTGACACTGCAGAGACTTTTTAAAAAAATTCTAATTATCCTAAACGTTAGGCAGTTAGCTAGACAGATCTTAACTTTTCATTGGATGCTATCTTTCAATGAGTAATGTTTTAGCAAATATAGGAATCTCTGTCTTTTCCAGATTCCCTTTTCAAAAGAGTCCTGACAAGTTGTAATGGGGAGGCAATAACCGTGCTATGTTTAACATGAGTAAATATTTACCTGAGAAATAGGTTCTATATACTGCTATAGATCTGTTAAAAAATTCTCCACCCCCAACATTCCTGAACAGGGCAGGGAACTCCCTCTTATAAGAAAACTGCCACACAGTATATATTACTCTTTGATACCCAAGGAATTCTTACAGGGAGACCAAGCAGGTTAATGCAATAGAAAATGAGGAAGAAATCACATACCTACTTTATGCCAGCAATGACATTAATCTGAGCTCTGCCTTGGTCACCAGGTGGAGATCAGATAGCAGCCAAGTTTGTTAATTCATAAACCAGTGTGACCTTTTTATTTCCAGGAAAATCTGTGAAGAGTCTCAACAACTCAACTCTAATCAGTTTGGATCTTTTATTAAACCAGCTCTTCTTGGTTTGTGCCAAACTCAAGAGCAAGAGAAGGTTAATGAATGAGTTTGAGAGGCTGGGACAGATGAGAAGACAGATTAGTAAAAATTGACATTTATATAGTGAGAATGTAATGATTTAAAATTATATAACAATATTTTGAAAGGAACAATCATAATCATTACCATTATCATTATGATGTACATAACCATCACCTACTACAGTATCAATAACCAACATAATCATAACTACCACCAACACCATTATCATTTCATCACTATCAAAACCACAATTATTATCACCACCACTGTTCTGGTAGCTTAGTGGGTAGGGAGCTATGCTGCTGAATCAAAGGCCGGCCGTTACAAATCTAGCAGTTGCTTCAAGGGAAAAAGATAGGTACTCTCCTCCTGTGCAATTTACAGCCTCCTAAAAATGGCTAGAGAGTCAGTTATGAGCCAGTTCTGACTCAATGGCAATGAGTTAAGTAGACCACAACCATAGACACAACATAACCAAAATCCTAACTACTTCCACCACCACTTTCATCAATACCACAATCATCACTATCACCAATACAACCACCACCAACTATCACCATCATTATCAATGCCAACAATGTTGCTACTACCATCATCAGCATCAATATCATCTCCACCAGCACACCCTCTGCCTTCACCATGTGTCAATCATCATTCCCATTACCATAATCATTATCATTACCACTACCATCATCATCAACAGCACATTACCATAATCATCATGACAGCCATATCACTATCACAGCCATCATCATCATCGTCATACTCACTTCATTATCATGACTTCCAGGAAGAAGAAAGATTACGAAGCGTCTGAGAGATTAGGTAACTTAGCTAAAGTAAACCATAAGTGCAACAGGACTTGAAATAAGGTCTTTTGGTTCAAATATTTTGCTCTTCTTATTATGCTATTTCCCTTTTTACTATGTGCATTGTTATAAATAGAAGGGAGGGAAAATCCCAGCAGAGAAAATGGTTTTGTATTTCTAGCCTCTTAAAGCTTTCTGAATGCCACTTTATAGAGAATAAGATAAATCATACTCAGCTCAGTCAACTGACTCATCTTGTGAACTGAAAGCCATGTATTCTCTCCTTTCTTGGCTTGTTACTTGTCACAATACATGGACATTTCATTGTTAAGTCAAGAGAGGAGGGGCCAGATGGTATTCCCCTGTTGCTGTTTGAGTCATATGGAGTCAACATTTAAATATTTAACTCTCAGTAAGCCAAAGAAGGAACAATTTGCAAAAGAAAGGTGGCCTATAATCTCATCAATTACTGTTGTTGTTAAGTGCCATCGAGTCAAGTACAATCCATAACAACCCTATGAATAAAAGATCTAAAACTATCATTATTTCTCTACTGTTATAGGGTTTTCCAAAGACCTATTACTTAAGAAGTGGACGCCACTATGAGATATCATCACACCCCAGTAAGAATAGCAAAATTTAACAGAACAGCAAACAACAAATGCTGGC
>NW_006399820.1:2460426-2474109 GCF_000299155.1 Elephantulus edwardii | reverse complement strand
AAAAAAAAAAAGAAGTAAATGCCAATCCTTCTTTCAAGTCTGTCTTTATCTGGGAGCTCTACCAAACTCTGTATTTCATGGGTAACCATTATGACATTTGACACACCAGTGGCAAAGCTTTTAGTATCATAACAACCCAAAGTTAACTCAGTAAAGCAAACTGACAGACAAATGCTATACTACTAAGAACAATCCTCCACTGGGTTCCCAAGGCTATAAACCTTTATGGAAAAAGACTGTCCATCTTTCTTCAGAACAGTTTGTGGAGTCAAACCACCAACTTAATTAGTCCAGCATGTTATGCGTTACACAACAGGAGTTCTTTTCTTCAGGTTAAAGGCTACAATGGTGAACTGCACTCAGAATAATTTCTCTGTTTACTAAAATCTCCATGATTAAAAGTTAGTGTGGTTGTGTTTATTTTTCTCTTTCAATTGGGAAAAGAGACACTTGTCCTCCAAAAAGTTCACATATTCAATATTCAAGTATATATTGAGGCTCCAAAATTTCACAGTGTAACCACCAGTGCTTTCTTAGGTATTTTCTGCCAGAAGCATTTTTAAGAAAATATGTGAAGGTCTACATATGAAGCGTGAAAAAGGGATAAAAACCTGCATATGAAAGGATGATAACATCAATTATTATTAGTTTTCTGGAGTAAAAGTTCCCTATTATATCTGCCTTTTAACTGCCAGTCCAGCATAGGTAAAATCCTTACTCTAAGAAACAAAACAAAAACTGAACTCTAAAATCAAGCAGATTGTTGTTGTTTCCTAGAAGGGAGATTATAGATGACTGATGATATAATCTTTGTCTATATAGCATAAAGTGAAGTGGGTTTTAGGTTTAAGTGACGTGGTTGATCTTTCAACAAGGACCAAATAGTTAAACCTCTCATCTCCCTCTTAGACAAGTACATCTCCAGTTCAGGCTCCCAGAAACCAACATGAGAAACATCCTGGAATATATTAGATGGAGCAAAAGTCCATGAATGTTCAGAGTCACTGGTTGTACCAATCGTTTATGTGCTTGGCTGCTAACTGAAAGGTGAGAGGGTCAAACTAATCCAGTTTACCTTAGGGAAAAGTCTGGGCAATTTATTTTCCTGAAATCAGCCACTGAATGCCCTACAAAGGACAGTCCTGTTCTGTTATACATGGGGTCACCTTGTCATGAGAGTCTCAATGGCAATGTGACGCAGTGGTATCTGGTTATTGGGTATACCAACATCCACTATCTCACCAGCACCTGCATTCCTGTTTTCATTTTCTTCTCATTTTTACTTTGTAAGACAAGCCACTGTTTTATTCCCTTCAAGGAGACTGACATACTTTGGATATGTTGCAAGACGGGACCAGTCCTTGGAGAGGACATCATGCTTGGGAGGCTGGAGGGACAGCACAATAGAGGAAGACCCTCGATGAGATGGATTCACTTAGTAACTAGGGTAATGGGGGTAGGTGTGTCAGAGACAATGAGGTTGGCATAACACAGAGCAGGATTTAGAGCTGTTTATATAGGGTCACTATGAGTCGCAAGTGACTTGATAACACATTAGTGTCTTTCTGGCACTTGAGACTGTCATTTCAATTTGACACAACTAATAATAAATTTTTCTTTTTTAAAATATCTTCTGCTATCACATATTTTTAAAGCAACTTAATAAACTAACAGCTTTTGGTATACAACCAAATGAGGAAATTTGGCCATCCAAAAATAAGTGAGACATTTAACAAGCTGACACTTGTTAGCTATATAATATGTGAAATACAATATGTGAAGTATCACAGGTAACTGGATAAATCACTTCTTGTTAATGAACATGTTAGCCTGAGAGTGAAATGTGTTCTAATTTGTTTCACTGTTTAATAATAACAATTAATATTTATAATATATATGCATGTACTTTAAGTTTTCTATGTAAGTTCTGTTGAAGAGACACTCAAGTATGTTTTATAGCATGCTTCAAAAGTTAAGACTTTGCTGCCTGCTCATAAAGATATTTAAAATAAGATTTTAACGTGTTTTACTTGTACTATGGTGCTCCTTATCACCATGACTTGATCTGAGGTTACGAGGGTCATAAATCAGCAGAATGGACTGGTGGCGAAGGCAGCTTGCATAGCTGAAGTGCAATGTGCTATTTTGGTTTGTGCCCCTGTAATGACACCATCTCTATGGCATCCTCTTCCTAGACATCTATGGGAAGAGAATGTTTTGCACTAATCCAAGGCAGAGGTCACAAAGGCATGAATTAGTGTTGGGAGGTCTGGATCTGCTCCAGACCCTGTAACAAATAAGAAGGAAGCTGTGGTCCAACTGAAGCATTTATCCAGGAATCCCGGAGTGAAAAGCCATCCAAGCAAGCCTGGTGAAAGCAAGAGCAAAGAGTGACCAGTTCTTTCCAACCCAGGAAATTAGGGCGGCCTCTTCCTCCTCTTTGCCAATTCTATCACTTGGGTCTGCTGTAGTTCCCCAGACGGACTGTGAGTTTTTGAGAAAGATCCAACAATATTAAATAATAATTACTGTACTTGCCTGATACAAAATATGGCATAGTTAAGCAAGCAAAAGCTCTAACTCTTTCTAGCCAAGGCTCATAAACTTTTATGTTCCATTTCTCAATGCTTTTTTCCATCGAGGGTATGACTTAACCAGTCTGAACTTTTAGGATTTATTGGTTCATAATCTGAGCTTTTCTATCTTTCCCTGCCTCCTTTCAGGCTTCTTCTTCTTCTAGTTATCTCTTTCTTTTTATTCTTTATTTAGTTTTAGAAGAGACAAATACAATTCAGCAAAAACTATTGCCATCAATCAACTCAGAGCTGACCCTCTGTATGGATTTATGGCAGTTATAAACTGCATGGGAGAAGATTGTCTTTCTTCCATGGAGCCACTGGTGGACTTGAACCATGAAAGAGGTGCCTCCTTTGAGTTAGCAGGGCAACTCTCACCTGAAAGCAATACCAGGTCACAACAGATTGCACAATTGCTTGTTATTATATGCTGTCAAGCCATTTGAGACTCATGGTGACCCTTTGTACAACAGCTCTGAAACCCTGCTCTATCCGGAGCCAACCTTATCGTCCTTGACACACCTACCCATCTCATCGAAGGTCATCTTCTCTTGTGCTGTCCCTCCACCCTCCCAAGCATGATGTCCTTCTGCAGGGACTGATCCCTCCTTGCAACATGCTCAAAGTATGTCAAATGAAGTTTCAGAATCCTTGCCTCCAAGGAGCAGCCTGGTTTCACTCTCTCTAGGTTGAACTTGTTTGTTCTCCTAGCAGTCCATGGTATATTCAATACTCTTCTCCCGCACCACAGCTCAAAGAGATCAATTCTTCTTCTATCATCCCTAGTCACTGTCCACCTTTTGGATGTATAGCAAGTAATTGTGAAGACCATGGCCTGGATTAGGCACATCCTTAGTCTCCAGACTGAAATCATATTTACCTATTTAAAAAAAAAACTAAACTAAATCCAAGAACCTGTCTTAACTTCACATGCAATCTACAAGAGAATGTGAGATGCTACTAATTATAAGGTGTTGGGGTTTTCTTTTTCCTCTTTAACAAGTCTCTTGATCTTCTGAGAAATTCCCTTTGAAAAGAAAAAGTGCTAGTATATTTCACAGTGGAAAAGAGAGCAATATGGTTCAAAAGTGAGTGAAATTTTGTTGCTGCTTTTTCAACAATCTGTTGCTCTCCTGAACAGTATCATGTGGACTTTGTTTTACCAGGTCATCTCCATTAGGGTATCATCTCCATCAGGGTGAGCATACTAGCTTTGGGATATTTGAGACAACTTTCTCAGCACAGCAATGCAAGACAGAAATCTTTCCTTGCTATCCTGTATTGTACCAGCTTCAGGGACCAGTCAGATCTGGCAAAGTTTGCAGTCCCTTATAGTCTTTCCAGAAGGGAGATCTTAAAAGGCATGGAAGTTCTAGGGAACAGAAGAGCCTTAGAAAGACTATGCACATATAACTGAGAAATCATCTTGCTTTATTATGCTAATCATTGCTCCTCACAGCAGATTACTGAACAACACTGAAAATGGAGGCTTGTAAGGCTTGCATATTTAAGGCAAGAAGCAAACACAGCTTTAATTCCTGCTGAGGGATAACTTTGGCTGCTAACATACTCGCTGACCACCACCTGGAGAACCTTTTCCTCCCACACAGTTCTTGAAAGCCAGCCAACAGCCTCTACTATCCGTGGTTCTTGTGTGTTTGTTTTCCTCTTTGATGCTGTCATAATTGTTAACAGTGTTATTACTATTACTGTCCACTCAAATCTCCCTGCAAACATTTACCAGACTGGCTGTCAATATGGCACAGTGACAAAACAGATTTAATTTGATAAGTTTGAAACAACAGGAAAGGAGTCTCTAACTGCAATTATTGTTTTGGCTTTGTTTTTTAATACTTTGATAATCAAATCAATCAGTCCCCCAGGAAAGCACATGTATACCTGATAGTAACCATATTTTAAATGGCATGAGATTGGTGGTGTTATTTGTAAAGAAAAAAAGAAATAAGCCTCTGTATGTGTGTATGTGTAAGAAAGAAAAGAGATAATAAACACTTAGGTTTGTGGCAGGTGGTTAGCTGTTTCCCTTCTCTCTCTCTCTCTCTCTCACACACACACACACACGCACGCTCTAGAATAAGAGCAGTTTCACATCAATGCTTCTTTTTCTGTGAACTATTAAAATTCTTCTTTAACTATAGAAAACCTGAAACAAACGTATCTTGAAAAGGAATGTTCGTATATGTATATACAAACACACACACACACCCCACAAACACACACTCAGAATAAGCATGACTCATTTTCTCTCTCAAATCTTCACATGGTCTATTTATCTATATGGCTTTGTATATACTTTTAACCAAATGAATCTAAATTTTAAATTTGCGCTGCTTTAGGGGGAAGGGTCCTTTAAAAATATGTCAAATGCAAGGGAAAATGGTTGCCCTAGTAACAAGCTCCTGGGCATTTTCCTTTTTTTTATGTTACAGAAAACTAAAACTATACCAAAAGATTTCTGCTTTCTTGGGCATGTTAAATGAACCGAAAGTAGGGCTGGACCTAGAGTTAGCTTGAGTCCTTCTGGGTAAAAGAATGCCACTATGAGGAAAAGAGGAAGTAACTGAATGTTGGAGTTTAAAAAAAAAAGAGATCTTAAAAATCATGTAATCGATGCTCTTGCTTTAGATGAAGAATGGGGTTCAAAAGGGTTCAATGACAAATCCAAGATTCAACAGCTACGTCACACTTAGATGTAGAGTCAGACTAAATTCTCTGCCATCAGTTCAAAGACTGTGCATAGCCAGCCCTCCATTGGGTTTTCAAAGGATGTAAATTACATGGGAGGAGACTGCCCATCTTTGTCCTCTAGAGATTTGAGAAATTGTGGATTTGAACCACTTGCCTGTGGAATGGCAGGGCAATGCCTATCCCATGGACTCCCAGAGCTCCCTTCTATTTGTAGGGGCACAGCTACAGTCAAAACTCTTAATTTGTCCTGTTTGTTATTTCCACCATATTTTGCATACTTGGAGCAAACTAGTGGTGTATAGGGAGTGGTTATAGAGAGTTTAGCTACTAACTCAAAGACTGCACTTACCTGGCAGTTTGAATCCACTAGTGCCATTTATGGCCTCAGCAACCCACTGAGGAGACAATTGAGTCAATTTTGACTCGATGGCAATGACTGACTATCAAAAACCAAACTGACTGTCAACAAATTGATTCTGACTCATGATAATATTCCATTGGATTTCTGACACTGTAAATTTTTATAAGAAGGGACTGCTCACATTTCTTCTAAGAAATGACTGGTGGACATGAGCTTTTGGTTAGCTAACCTTTTGGTTAGCAGCATCATGCCATCAGTGTTCCTAATTATATCTTTGAGAAAGTATTTATAAACAGAAGTTCCATTAAGAGTCCTATTTTTATTACATTGTGTTAACCAGAAATATGAAGATAATATGCTGAAGCCCTTGTAAATATAATTTTCTAATCTATTCTGTATATTCCTTCCATCTTCTTTGAGAACAGTGGGAATTTCACAACACTTAATTGTGCTCATGTGAAATCTATAAAGTAGACCAAGAAACGGCTGTCTGAACAGAACCAGGGAGCACTGCATGGTTTAAAAGAAATAAATTTTGTATAAAGTCTGTATCCTTTCCATTCTATTCAGTTTGCATCATGAATAAATCACTCAGAAAACTGGACTTCATGAAGAAGAATGAGGCATCAGGATTGGTGCAAGACTTATCAACAACCTACGTAATGCAGATGACACATCCTTATTCAAAGAAAGTGAAGATCTAAAATGCTTGCTACAGAAGATCAAAGACTACAGCCTTCAATATGGATTACATATCAACATCAAAAAAACCACAACAAAACAAAAATCCTCACCACTGAGCCAATAGGCAACATCATGATAGAGGGAGATAAGATTGAAATTGTGAAGAATTTAATTTATCTTGGAGCCATAATCAACATTCTTGATGCTAGCAGTCAAGAAATCAAATGACATATTACACTGGGAAAATTTACTTTAAAAGTTCTCTCCAAAGTCTTGAGGAAAAATTATGTCAGTTTAAAGACTAAAGTGTGCCTGATCCAAGCCATGGTCTTTTCAACTACTCATTATGCATGTGATAGTTAGACAATGATAAAAGCAGAATCCATGTCTTTGAGTTGTGTGGTATTGGAGGAGAATACTTAGTATCTCATGGATTGTCAAAAGAACAGCAAATATGTCTTGGAGAAAATGAAATCAGAGTACACCTTAGAGGCACGGATGGTGAAACTTCATATTACATATTTTGGGCATGTTGTTAGGAAGGGCTTGTCCTTTGAGAAGGACATCATGCTTTGAAAGGTCAATGAAAGAGAACAGAAATGTACTAACACAGTGACTAGGACAATGGGCTCAAGTATGGCAGAGTTAATGAGGATGGCACAGGATGGGCACATTACAGCTCTGCTGTTCATAAGGTAGCTATGGGATGTAGTCAGCTCAACAACACCTCATCATCATCATCATCTATTCTGTAAATGAATTCTTCTGAATACACAATAGAAATTAGTGTTTATTGCATGATTAGTCCGTCTTGTGGGAGAGTTCCTGGGTATTACCAGAAAATAACACCCTCAGTTATTAATAGAAATGTTGGCGGTTCGAGTCCACACAGATGTACAATGGTCTGGTGACTCACTTCTGAAAAGTCAGTCATTGAAAACTCTGTGGAGCACAGTCCTTCTCTGACACATATGGGATTAAAAAAAATTGGAACTGACTTGATAGCAACTGGTTTGTGTGTTTGGGTTTTGTTTTTTTAAAAATCTGATATTAAGTTTTAGACACTATTCTCAGTACTTTTCCTATAATAAATTTAGCCTGCATATAGTCCAATAATGTTGTAAGTGAGGAAAGTCAGGCACAAAGGAATTGTATAACCTGCTCAAGGACACAGAATGAACAAATGTCATAGCCTAGACATTCCAACTCCAGACGTAAGCCTTGCTTAGAATGAGGCACTCCTAGACAATCTTTCTTGGCAAACATGTGCTAAGACCCAAAAAAGTGAAAATACATTGGTCTTAGAAAGAGTCTCTCTTAACACTTTGGGGATTAAATTAAAAGAAAGAATGAACCTGTAAAGACTGAAACTTGTATGTGTGTGTGTGTATATATATATATATGAAGATATATATATATATATATATATGAATATATATATATATATATATATATATATATATATATATATATATATAGAGAGAGAGAGAGAGAGAGCAAAAACATCTTAGGAATCGAATGTGACAATAATCTGTATAGTGACATATGATACGTAGTCTGTCCCAACTTACCACTGAGCAACTGGGCACTTAATTTAGCAAGTTAAGGAACTTGCACAACATCTTATAGGTAGTAAGTAGCAGAACCAAAATTTAGATCCGAACCTTGTTTGGCTCTTCACCTGACTGCATGCATGGTTGCTTTGGTTTAAATGATCTCTCTTGGTAATCAAGAATATTTGCAAGAAAGATTATAGGTCCATCAAACCTTGCTTTGTTGTGGTCTACTGTTCAGAGGATGGAATGGGATGCTGCAGATTGTTAACAAGCCCAGCTGCTAATCAGAAGGATGGGGTTTGAGTCCACCCACTGGCATCTTGGAATATAGGCCTGGTCATCAATTTTGGAAAAATCAGCCACTGAAAACTTTATAAAATCACAGTTCTATAGTGATACACATGGGGTCCCCATGAGTTAGAGAGGATGACATGGTTCACGAGTATTTTTTCCTTGAGGATGGGGCTACACTTAATCTTTTTACACAATGTGGATCCAAAGAAAGTTTCCTGGGAATTTTGGAATGCCATTCTTGGAAGTGATGTGAATACCAAATTGTCCAAGTGGGGTTTATCTTCCCAGCTGTGAACATGTTTTTAAGTCTTATAGGAGTAAAATGTAAATAGGTACAACCAGAGAGAAAGCATCTTCAATTGAAATGAAAACTGAAGAATAGAGACCAAAGTAATCACTGCTTTAAATGACTGGCACCAGAGTGAAGCAACAGGCTGAGAATTTTGTAAGCAATAATGAAACGAAAGTAGATAGATATCCTTCAGATGGACTTAAATTGGTGACAAAACCCAGAATATGACTTTAAGTATTATTGTGGTGAGGGAAAAATAATGGAAAGACAGACATTAAAATAGTAAAAGAAGGCATCCCCTATGTGATTAGATTACAAGGGATTTTCATAATGGTATTTCAGAAATGATTCATCTTTTCTTTCAATGAACTTGTTTTACTTAGGTCATCATATGGGGGGGAAGGACTTAATATTGCCTGGTATAATTTTTCACATGATTTCATATGGAAGAACAGACCAATGGCTTATCTGAGTCCAAACCAACACTTTCCGCCCTTTAAAAAAAATAAAAATCTCAAACCTACTGTTGTTCAGTCAGTTCCAAGACAACTCCATATGTTACAGAGCAGAATGTCTTCATAGCATTTTCGTGTTTGTAATCTTTACCCAAGCAGACCATCAGCCCTTTCTTCTAGAGTAGCACTGAGTGAGTGGTTCTACTAACCTTTAGGTCATCAGGAAATCAGAAACCATTCATAAAGTCTCTGAGTTCAGATTATCTTTTATTTGGGACAGTTGCAGGTTCTAGAAAAGCTCCTGCCTACAGCCTAATTTCATATGCAGTATGAGGACAAGACATCTGTCATGACTAGATTAGTCACTGAAACTAGTAACACTTTATAGCCAGATCTTACTTTATGAGAGGTCTACTTTGGAGCAGAGAATGAGCAGCCAGCAAAGAATAGGTAAGGAAGCATAGCCAGCCAGTGGCTGTTATAACCAGCCTGGAAGATCAAAGGGCAAAAGAATAGAGAATGAAAGATCCTTATACAGTGAAAGGGGAAAGGGCTGGAAGTGCAGACGGAAGAGATACTCTGCTGAACCCTCCCCTTCCATTCATTTGATTCCTACATCAACAGCCTGCTGTGTGCAAAGCACTGTGACAGGCTTCCCTCCCGGTGTTAGTCAAAAGAGAGTACACAGAACAAAGGAAAGAGCTAGGACTATTTCTTTAGCATTTAAACGGAACCTTTAGTCAAGGAACCCTAATAGCATAACCCAAGGGGTATTGTGTTGCTAACTAAAACACCGGGTGTCTCTATAGGTTTGGGCCCCCAACAGCTCCTTGGAAGAAAAAAAAAAAAAAAACAAACAACAAAAAAAAACCCCAACCAACCACCAGGCACTCTCCAGTTAGGATTTGCAACCTCTGAAACTGATCACTGTGAATTGAATCTACTCAACGGTAAGTAGGTAAGTTTTCTTGGAAACTTTCAGCCACTGCTCCCTGGATGGTGGAAACAATTGAGCAAAGACAACTAGCCAAAAGTTTGGCTGTTTGAGCCCATCCACACTCCTCAAAAGTTAGTCCTGCTGATCTGCTTGTGGAAGGACACTTATGAAAGCCCTACAGAGCATCTCTACTCCCACACATTGGGTTGCCATGAGTTAAAATCTACTGTATGGTGACTAATAGTCTTTAGCTTGTCATGCCCCAGACAAACCTTTAGCCTGTCATGACTTAAACAACCCAAACCAAACCCAAACAGAACAAACTAACCAAAAACAAAACAAAACAAACAAACACTCCCTCACCTCCCCCCCCCCCCCCCATAAATCCTACATGGGGAAACCATTTCACTCCCTTGCCTGTCCTCCTGTCTTGCATTCTTTCAGTTCCCTGTACTAATAATAAATAAAGCCCCATCACATCCAGAATGGTTAGTTGTCATCGCTTGAAAATCCTTGCCCAAGGTAGGCAAAAATTCCTAACAGTCGCAAAGCAAAGCAAATCAGAAGTGATCTTGTGGAAAGACGCTATTACCTTCACCAAAAATATCTTCCTCTTCATCCACCAGGTGCTCCTCCGCCTCCAGGTACTGCATGGTGGAGAGTGCAGGCCACCAGGCAGCAGGAGAGCCGCAGAAGCTGTACAAGGAGGCCCTGGCCGCCCCAGGCGATTTCCTCTGCCCTGGTTGCCTAAGCACCCACCCGGGAGGGGAGCTTCCGCATCTGCTCGTAAAAAACGCAACTTCATTCTTATGAATAGGCTTCTTGAGCTTTTAAAGAGCGAGTTCCAGGTGAGGTAATTCCCACCACTAAGGGGAAAAAAGAATTTTTTTTGGATGGAGGCTGCAGATCTCTTTGAATCTGGATGAAGATAGCACTTCGAGTCAGAGCTTAATGAACTCTATTTAAAACAACTTTCATATTTTCTTAGGAAGGAATGTTTTAACTTTCTTGCTTATGAGTTTGAACATAATGGGTAGTGTTGAAAGAGCGAGGGCTCACATTTCTCATATCTTGGTTTTGCTTCAATGACAATTTATCTAAAAAGCAAAGAAAGCTCTATGCTAAACCTCAGCAGGCGCTTGGAGGAGAGAGTTTTCGTTTCACTCAGAAATAGCTTCATTTTTCTTTATTTTTTTTCCCTCTTGCATTTGAGAATCAAAACCTTTAAACCAAATTTTACACAGATTTTGGCTGCTGTTAGTTCAGTGATGTTCTCGTCAAAGAATAGGTTAAACATCTTGGTCAAACAACTTCGATTTCATAATATTTACTCAGTGTGATATTGAAAGCTTTATTATTAAAGAAGGAGGAGGAGGAGGAGGAGGGGGAAATTAATGGAAAAGGGCAAAGCAAAACAATAAACCCGTCGCCACAGAATTGATTCCCACTCATCATGACTTCATCTGTTACAGAATAGAATTGCTCTGTAGATGTTTCTTGTTTGTAATCTTTCAGGAAGGGGAAACTTTCTTTCACTGTACCGCTGAATGAGTTCACACTATCATCTTTCAGTTAGTAACTCAAACTTAATTGCTGTTGAGTCTAAAGCTGACCCTTCCACCTGGCTTTCAGAGGCTGTAAATTGCATTGGACTGGATTTCCCATCTTTCTCTCAGTGAGCAGCTGGTGAATTCAAACTATCCACCTTTGAGTTGAGTGCTAAAGAAGGCAGTTGCTTCCAAAGTGAAGAATAACAGTTGAACTTTCATGTAAGTGCAAGTGGTTGCCATCACCACGCCAAACTATTAACAATGTGATACACTCTTTATGGCTGTACAAACTCAGAGATTCTTGGGTTGTGCAAACAATTAATGTGCTTGACTGCTCTGAAGGTTAGAGGTTCAAGTTCACCAAGAGGAGCCTTGGAAGACACATCTGGTGACCCTCTTTTGAAAACTGTATGGAGCTGTAGTTCTACACTGACAAACCTAAGATGCCCGTGAATTGGAATATGCCGGAGGGCAATTTGTTAACTGTTAGAAGCCATACCTGTGAGTGATATTGCAACTTCATTGGGGCTTTTCCCAAGAACTTGACACTATATGATCTCTTACTCAGTCAATAGGTCAGAAAATGCAAATGAAGAAGTTGGTGAGGACTTCTTGGCCCCAAGATGTTTACTCTGACAATGTTATTTAAGGTGTATTTTTCAAGAAACTCCAAGTGCTATGTATAAAGCTGAGAGTTTGTACCTTCTGTCTTTAAGTCACCATTGAAGCAGCACCAAGTTCTCTCTGGGGAGAGTATTGAAAGTGGGCTGGAAAAGTCTCAGTGCAGAAAGTCAATTCCAGAGGAATTCTAGAATTCCTAAGGAACAACTATAGATTCATGAGTTTATAGCGTGCTCCAGCTGAACCTTCAAAGGCTTTCAAGCAAGGCTGACACCATCCTCATGGAGGAATTTGCAAATGTGTTGGGTGCTCACAGTTGCACAATGATGGAAAGGTATTACTGGTCTTGGTACCCAGAGACCAGAGAAGGTGGCCTTCCTGCAATGCTTGGGACAGTGGTGCAACTGGAAAGAGGAACTGTGTAGTCACAAATGCTAGTAAAGAAGTACTGTCCCACGCCATCCTAGAGAAATACTGAGGGTATCAGCTGGACCTGATGTCGTTCTCAGCATCTTCTTTTCCTCCTTCCTTCCTGACTCTTCTATCCACCTCATTTGACTCCTAAGCAACTCTATATCTATAACCCATTGTCCTATGTCATTACATTTTCACAACCTCGCGATGTGGATGCTATTTTCTCCATTTTACAGGTGAAACAATGGAGGCTCTGGCAGTCTAAATGGCTTCTCTAACAGGACATAACTAATGAATCAGAGGTTTGGCTTATTCTAGAGCTCACTTCACATTACTCTTTCTTCTAAACATCTAGAGGGATGATGGAAGATGACCCAAGTCATAGCACTGGCATCCACACCACCTCCCTCACCTCTGTCTTCAAAACTACCAGGTTATCATATTAAATTAATCTTTCAGATTTCAGTCACTTGGTATGCTGGAGTTCTACTTCAGCAAATTTATGTAATTTCCCTAGGCCTATTTATAACTTTATATGGAAAAAAATACCTTCTTAATCTGGTTTATTTTAGGTATTTAAACAGAGTAATTCTTCTGAGGAAATTGATGCAATGCTTGAGGAACAATAAATATCCAATTATAATAAGCACATATGAGACCTGGTGGCACAATGGTTAAACACTCAGCTACTGACTAAAAGGTTGTTGGTTCAAAGACACTTAAAGCCTTCAAAGGGGCAAGGAGAAAGGACTTCATGATTGGCTCCCATAAAGATTACAGCCAATAAATTGCTATAAAGTAGCTCTACTCTGTCACATGGAATCAACTTAAATCTAGATTGACTCAACAACACTGAATAAGGATGTTGTTGTCGTTATGTGCCATTGAGCCACCGGCGACTCACAGCGACCCTATGTACAACATCCCTAAACTCTGCTCTGTCCTGTACCAATCTCACTGTCTCTGATACACTCATCCCGATTACCCCAGTCACTGAATCAATCCACCTCATAGGGGCCTTCTGTTTCTGCGCTGTCCCTCCACCCTACCAAGCATGATGTCCCTCTCCAAGGACCTGTCCCTCCTTGCAACATGCTCAAAGTATGTTAGATGGAGCCTTAGAATCCTTGCCTCCAACGAACAGCCCGGTTTGACCCTTTCCAGGATGAATCTGTTTGTTTTCCTAGCAGTCCATGGTACCCTCAATACTCTTCTCCAGCACAGCTCAAAGGCA
>NW_006399820.1:2434207-2457383 GCF_000299155.1 Elephantulus edwardii | reverse complement strand
CACATTTCATTGTAATATTTTACTTTTTTGTCCTGTGCTGCCTTTTGACATCTTTATTCAACTCTTTAGTATCTTGAATTCTTCCCTCTGCTTTGGCTTCTCCTCACTCTAGTGCAATTTTCAGAGAATTCTTTGTTGAGAGTTGTATCAGTGGGGATAGAGAGTGTAATACCATGGGATTATTGTTCAAAACGGTTTTTCTAGCCATCAGATTTGACTTTTCATCACTTGACTGTGTGGGAATTTTAAATAGGATGTGTTTGAACTAATCATTATGGATTTGGTCAGTTTTTATCATCCCACCAAGTTTAAAACAAGCAAATGTAGCAACAAAATTGAGAATCTCACCACCAGCAAGGAAGAGGAAACAGACAGTAGAGGGTGAGTCCTTTTGGGCAAGGGACTCTTGTGCCAGTCAGATCAGGATCTACACATGAGCAGCAGCAGTTCCAGCAGAGAACCAGAGACCAACATGAGACAGACCTGACATGAGACTGTTATCCCATGGAGACAGAGCCAGGGCCCTTTGCCCAAGCTTGCAGGAGAAATGAGGGGAGACATCATTATTGGCATGACTAAGGGACCTTTGTAACACTGACCTAAGCTATGAGGCTGAAGGTCAAAGGGCTTGAGACTATGCTTGAAAACTCTCCAAACAGCTGCAACCTGTGGTCAACCTTAATTGTAATCTGTTAATGTCTTTAATAAACCCTTTAACTGAAAGGATGGTTCTATGAAATTGGTATGGCCATAGCAATAGATTTTGGACAATGCAGCAGAATAGTATTGTTGGTACTAGAATCATTAGAAGTAGATATAGGAATGTAGAGGCCATGCCTGACTTTATGGAAATTGGTTTTGTACTTTAAAGTGGATGTTGCTGATGAGGACTGTTCCCCTTTGTGAAGTTAATAGAGGTCAAGCTCATCTATCTCCATGTTATCCCCACTTTTTTTATAGAGGGTGAGCAGTTACATACGCTGTATAAAGTCCTGATACTCCTTAGGAAGATTCCTCTATCTCCACCTCTCCAATCTAAGTTATCTTAGAAGTTAACTCAGGAGTGAACAGATCACAGACGCTACTGTGAATTTCTAGGGAGCAGGGGCTATAGAACGCATGGTTTTTGCTCTTCAGAATGTAAAATCCTTTTAAAGAGTTAAATCTTATGTGTGTGATGAAATGGAAAATGAAAAGGAAAATTAATGAGCTGCAGATGCATACATCATTATGGATGGATCTCAGAAACAATGTTTACTTTTAAAAGTCTCATAAAATATAAATGGCATGATTCTATTTATATGAATGTAAAATTGTATTGCTTTTTTGTATAGAGAGATAGGTAGATACAGATAAAGGTTGTTGTTATTAGCTGTCATCAAGTTGATTTAAAGTCATGGTGACTTCGTGTGTACAGAGGAGCATGGTTCCCTGGAGTTTTCAAAGGTATGACCTTTAAGAAGCAAAATATCAAGCCCGTTTTTCAAGGTACCACTACATAGGTTTGAACCACCAACTTTTTGGCTTGTGAACACAAACAGATATAATGATGAACATTAATGGAGTGTCAGGCATAGCTCTAAATGCCTTGCCTAGGTTAATTCTCAAATTAATTTTATAGGCAAAACTATTATCTCCATTTTAGTTTAAGATCCAAGAGATGAAAGAAAAGATCTGTCCAAAGAGCATATAACCAGTAAGTAGTGAAATTTAGATTTGACCCAGGCCCCAGAAACCACACTCTGCACTCTCTCTTTCATATACACTAAACATAAAGCAAAAAAGTAGCAGAAAGATGTTTACTTGTGTCTTATGACTATGCAAAGGTTCTTTTTTTGTTGTTGTTTGTGTACGGTAGAGTTGGACCCAACCTATGGCTGACCTCTGGAGGGTTTTCAGAGGCAGTTAATCATACAGGAAGATTGTCTATCTTCTTCCTGGTGGAGCAGCTGGTCACCTCGAACTGCGTGCCATCAGGGTTGCAGTGCAGCTTCTTGCCACTAGGCCACCGGAGATCCCTATACAGAGGGGTAAGGATCATAATAAACTATGGGTAACATTGAGAAGAGTGGAAATCCCAGAATACTTAATTGTGCTCATGAAAAACCTATACATTAATCAAGAAGCAGTTGTCTGAACAGAACAAGGGAACACTGTGTGGTTTAAAACTAGGAAAGTTATGCATCAGGGTTGTATTCTTTCTCCATACCTACTCAATCTGTACACTGAGAAAATTAATCAAGATACTGGACTATATGAAGAAGAATGTGGATCGGAATTAGAAGAAGAGTCATAATCAACCTGTGTTATGCAGAGAGGTTGTCCAGTCTGTGGAATCATGCTATTTACATTTTATGAGATTTTTTCCAGTGGAAAAAGACATAATATTGTGAAAGGTGGATGATCATTGGAAAAGAAGACCTTTCACTCAATGGATACATTGAATGAAACTGTGGGCTTGACCGTGATGAAGAGTGTAAAGATAAACAAGACAGAAGAATGTTTAGATCTGTTGTCCACTGGATTTCTGTGAGTCATAGTTATCTGGATGACACCCGACAATAACAACAGTCCTAGAGCCCATACCAGAAACAAAATATGGAAATCAAGAAAACTCAGAGCTGTGGCATCAAGAGATCAGAGAAGTAGAGGGGGAAAGGTTTATATTTGAGTGGCAGAAAAGATTTAGATGCTTAGCTTCTAACTGAATGGTTAAAGGTTTGAGTCTACCTACATATGGCAATCCACTTTCAAAAAACAAACAGCATTTAAAAATTGTAGTTCTACTCTGACACACATGAGCTACCACAGATCACAAAAGACTAATTGATTAGGTGACAGAGAATAATTCTGCATTAGAAGTAAGAAGTAAGCTTAGACTAATAATGACCATTGCTGATGTTAGTGATGTCTAGTCAACTCTGGTTCACGGTGACCCTTGGATGACAACCTTGCCTGGGTTTGTCCTCACAATATCCACTATGCTTAAGCCTGTTATCATAGTCACTGTATCATTCCACCTTGCTGAGGGTCTCTCTCACTTTTCCAAAAGGCATATTTTTAGTACCTTCCAATCAGAGACACTCATATTCCAGAACTACATCAATGTCTCTTTGTTATTTATAGAATTTTCAAGGGCCCTTTATTTCAGAAGGAGCTGGCCAGTCCTGCTTCCTAGTCTGTCTTAACAATGACCAAAGGAGAATGATTATAAGACATTCTTTTTTCTTTTTTTCTTTCCAGTGGTGGATTTTAACCACCTGCCTATGGGTTGGTAATAAAACTCCTTACCACTAGGGCACCAGAGCTACCTAGAGTCTGTCCTGTTGTTGTGTGCCATCAAGTTAGAACTGACCCATAGCTGACCCTTCAGCAGGTTTTCAGAGGCAGTAAATTGCACAAGAGGAGATTGATTGCCCATCCTTTTCCTGCAGAGCAGTTGTTGGATTTGTACTGTGTGCCTTTGGAGTGGGAATTACAGACAAGCAGAGTGTGCACCTTTTTTGAGTAACTTGACCCCTACCTAATCCTGTGTTCATCTGGGGGGAAAAAATTTAAAAAAAAGCTAAAATAAAAAAAAGAATGCTTCTTATATTTCAAGCCCAGGGGAAAGTCTCAAGTAAATGTACATGACATCGTATGTATTGTATTGGACATATGACAACCATGAAATTATTATTTTGTGGTTATGAGAATTTGGATTATCATGGTTTATCATGTTATGAAGGAAAAAATTTGCCATCTGTGAGGCAGTCAGAGAAAGAAGGCACATTGGTGGGAAAATGCCAACATCCAATGTGGGTGTTCTTTTCAACAGAGAGGAGCTTGACAGTCTTCTCTCCACACCCATTTTTTGAGCATTTCCCACTCCCTCCAGAAATTGTTCTTAAGGACTTGATTTTTCAAAATGCAGCAACTCCAGGAAAAAACCATTTGAAATAATTATGGGAAACTGTTCAGAAACAGAAAGAAGAACAAAACAGAAGAGGAAATGAAACTCTGAGGAGCAGTTGGAACCAAGAATAAAAAAGAAGGTGAAAACCTACAGAGTCAGAAATAATTTTACCTTTTAAAGGTCTGAGGCACTATGTCTCCAGGGCACTTTCATTACACTCACACACATATTCATTGTTATAAGTTAAAACTGACTCTCCCCAGCAGACCCTCTAGCATGTTTTCAGGGACTATAAAGTGCATGAGGGAAGATTGACCATCTTTCTGCTGAGGAGCCACTGGTCAATTAGAATCATTAGAGAGGCACCATCTTTGGGTTAGCAGTGCTGCTAACAGTTGTTATTGTTGTGTTGTTGTTGCCGGGAGTTGGAACTGATGCATAGCTGACCCTCTGGAGAGTTTTCAAAGGCAGTAAATCACATAGGAACAGACTGGTTATCCTTCACTTAAGGCGCAACTGGTGAATTTGAACCATGCACCCTTTGGGATTGTAGTGCAACTTTTTACCACAAGGGCACCAGAGTTCCCCATAGACTTCTCAAAACTATGGAGGCCAGCAAGCAGAAGGATGATAAACTGTAAGCAGAAAACATTACATACAGTAAAACTGTGCCCCAAAATTTAAGCAAAAATGACAAAGAAAAGCAGAGAGTTACTGCTAGTAAATCTGCCCTAGAAGAAATGACAAAAGAAGTCCATCAGACCGAAATAAAGAGATATAACACAATAAACTGAGTCCACATGAAGAAATCAAAAGCACTGATAAAGAGAACTACAGAGAGACATGTAGAGGGCTATAAAAATGACCTTTTTTGCTTGTAAATATTCCCTACTATTTGAATGAAAATACAGCTGTATGAAACCATAATTATAAATCTGTGTTGAAGGATGTACAATGTTTCTTCAGATTCAAGACAATTCCGTCATGGTTTAATGGAGCGTGTCTGTTGCACAGCCTCCAAATCTCCTGAGATTTTTACCCAGATAGGAAATAGGCAGAGAAGAAAGTGGTCAACCATGCTGTTTTGAAAGTGTGTTGACTACCATCTTTGATAGAGAAGCTACTTGCTGTCAAAATGCTGTGTTAAGACATCTGGTTGCTATGTAACACATACACTCCATGACAGAACTATTCAGAACTAATTTGAAATCCCAGTATGAATTTGCATGACATGAATAGCACAAAGTATGGAAAAGGAACATAAAAAAAAATCTCACCACGGGGCAGATTGGCAGCAGATAGAGGGTGAAGAGATTGAAATTGTTAACAGCTTTAGTTTGTTTGGCTCCACAATTAACACTCTTGGTACTAGCAGCTAGGATATCAAAAGATGAATTGCCCCATCAACAAACGAATGGATAGAGAAGCTGTGGTATATTCGCACAATGGAATACTGTGCTGCATTGAAAAACAAGGAACTCATGCAATATTATTCAAAATGGTTGACTCCTGGAGAACATTATGTGGAGTGAAATATCCCAATCACAAAAGGACAAATATTACATGATGCCACTGTTGTAGAATGGGACTAACCTCGGGGTTGGGGAGAGACTGAGTAAGATGGGTTCAATAATGTATATTGCACTGAAACAGAGGAGGGAGAAAACTGTTTAAAAGAGATATGTGACTAGGTATTTCTGTCATCACAGGAGTCTAGAGCGATGGCTACATGGTGGAGGGGACCTGGGGGAGGGTTTGTAAACAATGAAAGAAGCTTTTCTTTTACTTTACCATAATTTTTTACTCATGTACTTTTAACTTGTTAGTTAAATTTGTGTCTTCTAGGTTGCAACACCTCCATGATACATCTTCAGAATATGAACACGTAAGGCTAAGCACAATTAATAACAGTGCATCTAAATTCCAAAATCATTCTCCATAATAGTCTATGTGTTTCCTACTGCCAAAGGGGCCCTTTAGAGTAGTGAGAGAAGATCCTCACCCTGAAACCCACAGCGTCCCTTTTCAGCAGGAAGTAGCTAAGAGAATACGCCATCCCCTTTTCCTTATGAATCAGGGTGAAGTCTCTCTCAGGGATGAGTGATAGGGAATGGCAAAGGACACACTGACAAAGGAGATTAATCAGAACTGGCTTTGACAAGCACTGTGGCAATTGGACAATTAAAACAGACATTTGGGCGGGGGAAGAAGAATGAACTGGGGAGGAGGGTAGAGAGAATGGTGCAGCAATGAAGGAATGAAAACCCAAAATCCCTGTAAATGTTCACTAAAACTAATAAAATTTAATAATAAAAAGATTAAAAAAAAAGATTAATTGCATTTGGGAAGTCTGCTGTCAGGAACTTCTCCAGAGCACTGAAGAGCAACAATGTCAGTCTGGAGACTAAGGTGTGCCTGAGCCAGGCCACAGTCTTTGTAATTATTTCCTATGCACCCGAAAGCTGGACAATGATGAGGGATGATAGAAAGAGAATTGATGCCTTTATGTTGTGGTTCTGGAGAAGAGTATTGAATATACCGTGGATTGCCAGGAGAACAAACAGGTTTGTCTAGGAGAGGGTGAAACCAGGCTGCTCCTTGTAGAGGCAAGGATTCTGAGACTTTGTCTGACATACTTGGGGCATGTTGCTAGGAGGGACCAGTCCTTGGAGAGGGACATCATGATTGGGAGGGTGGAGGGACAGCAAAAGAGAGGAAGACTCTTGATGAGATGAATTGACCCTGTGACTGGGATAATGAAGCTAGGTGTGTCAGAGACAATAATATTGGCACAGGATTGAGCAGGTTTCAGGGTTATTGTACATAGGTTACCTATGAGTTGCAAGTGACTTGATTGCACATAACAACAATTGAAATTAAATTAGTATTAATAAAAACTGATTGTTTTACATTTTTCCAGTATGATAAAGTTGATTACAACTCATAACCATCCTCCACTGAGTTCCCAAGGCTACAGATTTTACAGGGAGGAAGGACATTTTCTCCATAGAGCAGCTGGTAAATTTGAACCACTGGAGATACTCAGCTTTTTTGCTAGCAGCCCAGTATGCTACAGGCTAGATCACCAGAGCTTTTTGTTATACATTAAAATGTTAATTGTGAACACCAGTGCAAACACTGTGAAAAATCATTTAAAAAAATACTTAGTGAAAGAAACAATGAAACACTCAACTATAAGCTAAAAAATATATCTTGAGCACAGACAATTGTGTGTTTAACTTATAACAAAAGAATCCCTGGTGGTGCAGTGGATTAAACATGGGATTTCTATCCTAAAAGTTTGCTGGTTCAAATTTACCATCTGCAGCACGAGAGAAAGATGAGACAGTCTGTTTTGGTAAAGATTCACAGTCTTGGAAACCCTATGCAAGAGTACTCCTCCTTTGTCCTGAGGGGTTGCAATGAATTGAGATCAACTCAATGATAGTAGATTTGTGGCTTGGTTATAAAATTGCTTTTATTCATACTTATTTCTATGAACCCAACTTCTTATCCCTTACATTTTATAAAAAAACAAATGACTAATTCTGATATTATTATGTTGCTGTTGTTACTACTATCAAGTTGGAATTAACTCATGGCTGACCCGCCAGTGAGTTTTCAGTGGCCATAATTTGCACAAGATGAGATTTCCCATCTTTTCCCCACAGGGCAGCTCAGAACTCAAACTCCATGCCCTTGGATAGACATGTTAACTCCTTACCACCAGGTCACCAGTGCTCCCTAGGTAATTGAACTAATTGAAAATAAAAGCATCAGTTCTGTTCGTCTCATCAAAAGATGTATTTTTAAGACAACTTAAAAATTTCATGTAGGAATATCACTATTATTTATAAAAACATGAAATATATGTTACTTTGTCCAATTGCATATCAGTAATAATAATAATAACCAATCTAGGCAGAAATAATTTAACACTTACAAATCATTTGGTATATACACAATTTTCATTCCTTACAGATGGTAAAGCAATCAAAAATATTTCCAAATACAAAAATACATTGCAATATGAAATGGAAAATTGTTCCCAATCTAGGTTGAGCTGGAACTTTGTGAATTGACAGCTAACAGTACCTTCTGGGAAGTATCTGTCACTCCTTATAAAATGCCTAATCATTTTTTTTCTGGTAGATTTTAACAAGATTAGAAATCTTTCTGGAATATTGAGTCTAATGATCTTAAACTGCACTCGTGTGTGTGTGTGAGAGAGAGAAAGATGTACAGAGAACACAATTCAATAATTTACAATTATTGAATAAGTCCAATAACTTCTAAATATACACTTTAGTGGCACTGGGTGCATTCTTCAAGCTGTGTTATCTTTTTAAAAATATATTCTTTTGTTTTACCATCAGCAACATAAATCATTGCATCTATAAGCTTCTCATCCAATCTTTACAGTTACTGCTGTCAATTTGTGATCTAGACTCATTCCCATTCCAAAGAAAGATGACCCAACAGAGTGTGGAAATTATCAAACAATATCACTAATAGCACATGCAAGCAAAATCCTACTGAATACTGTATTTAAAAAAAAACAACCCCGTACTAAAACCCCCAAACAATTGGAATAGTACATTGACATAGAACTAACAGAAATACAAATTAGGTTTAGAAGAGATCAGGGCACTGGAGACATTATCTCCAATGCCAGATGGATCTTGGCTGAAAGCAAAGAGTATTAGAGGAAGTCTATTGGTGTTTTATTGACTATACAAAGACTTTTGATTGTATGGATCACAACAAATTGTGGCTAACCTTGTGAAGAATGGGAATCCTAGAATACTTGATTATGCTCGTGTGAAACCTATACTTGGACCAGGAAGCAGTCCTCAGAACAGAGCAAGTAAATACTCTGTGGTTCTAAATCAGGAAAGGAGTGTGTCGTGGATGCATTCTGTCTCCATATCTTTTCCATCTGCAGAGCAGATAATTCAGGAGGCTGGACTTTATGAGGAGAAATGTGACATCAGGATTGGAGGAGGACTCATCAACAATCCGTGTTATGCAGATAACACAACCTTGCTTGCTGAAACTGAGGAGGACCTGAAGTGTAGTTTTCAATATGGATTGAAGCTCAGCATCAAGAAAACAGTTTCATATCCCTGGGCCAATTGGCAGCATTATGGTGCATAGAGAAGAGACTGAGGTTAACAATTCCAGCTTCCTCAGTTCCACAATTAACACTCTTGATACCAGCAGTCAGGAAATCAAAAGATTAATTGCATTGGAGAAGTCTGTCAGGGACCTCTCAAAAATGCTAAAGAGCCAATGATGTCAGCTTAGAGACTAAGGTGCACCTACCTAATCCAAGCCATGGGCAATTACTTGCTATGCATCAGAAAGCTGTACAATGACTAAAGATAATAGAATAATTGGTAGCTTTGAATTGTGTTATTAGAGAAGAGTATTAAACATGGAGGATAAATAGGCCAGTCTTGGAGAGGATGAAACCAAGTTTTTCCTTGGAGGCAAGAATTTTGAAACTCTGTCTCACATACTTGGAGTACATAGCCAGGAAGGACCAGTCATGCTTGGAAGGATAGAGGGAAAGCACAGGAGAAATATGGTAAAGTTCCAGAAAACCGGATTCCATGAGAATTTGAATATATGATTCTGATGTACTCCACTTTTGATCAGGATTTTTCTACAGAAACGTTCATCAAATAAATGAGAAATATTTTAAAAAATAAAAACCATCGAGATCCTTTTTATCAATGATAATGATTCTACAAGGGGAAGCATCCAACTATATCAACAGCACAAAACCAATTCCTATGAGGAATGCCCCACGTGCTTCTATACTTTCTTTTATCAATTCTAACACCAACCATCCTTTCCCTCTCAGGGTTCCTGTTGTTCTTCAAATGAGTTCAGTAATACTTTATAATGGCCACAGAATTCTCAGATTAATACATAGAGCAGATTTATTAGAGAAGTAACAAGCTACAATTCAGGTCAGAAACTGGACACAGTTCTTCAATCAAGATAGCTTCTCAGGCATCTTTGAAGGCCCTTAGACTTTCAGATTCACTGGGCCCTATCTTTTGGCTCTGGACCAGTGTCATAAAACTATTAAAATAATGCAAATTATGTTGCTTTCCCCCTCCTCCTAACTCTGCTCATGAGCCTGGGCAAAGACCCTTGGATCTGGCTTCATGAGACAGCAATTGCAACTTAGCTCTGTTTTATGTTGATCTCTGGTTCTCTATCACTTCTACTGTTGCTGCTACTGCTGCTGTCTTGATTTGGGGCTGCCTAACTCAAGAATCTCTGGCTCAAAAGATTACACTGCATTTTCCACTTCATGTTGATGGTAACGAGATTCCCGTTTCCTGTTATCTGAACCTGCTCTGTTTGAACCTAGTGGAATGGCAAAACTGACCAATACATTTGCTAGGAGTCTACACACTTTATCTGCATGCTTTCACAAAACAGATGCTAATTACATTATTATAAAGCTATCCAATCCTTTTGGTGGGGAAGAACCAGCTCACATTTGTATAATCCTACCCAAATAGAGAGCCCTGGTACAGTAGTCATTAGGGAGTTGTACTGCTAACCGAAAAGTCCTGTGTCTCAGTTGTTTAAATCACCAGGTGCTCCACATGAGAGAGATGTGCAATCTCCTATACAACTTACAGCTTGGAAACCCAATGAGGGTCAGCTAGGGGTTGGTTCTAACTACTTGGCATTAAGTCTCAGACCTAGTCATGTGGTAAAAGTTAATGTCAATAGCCTTGGAAAGCCACAATGAACAAGCCACTCTAGCACTGATCATAGAGACTATTTGTGGTAGCTTTCTCCAAAACTTTTCCTTTTACATAAAGTTCAGAATAAAACTTTGAGAATTTCTCTGGAAAGTTGCCTTAACTAGAATAAAATTCAATATGGAAAATTGATCGAATATATTCTTTTTTTTAAATATTTTTTTCTATAATTATATTTTATTAATTTTCGTAAACATTTACAGAGATTTCGGGTTTCCATTCATTCATTGTTGCACTATTCTCTCTACCCTCCTCCCAGTTTGTTCTTGTCCAAATGCCACAGTGCTTGTCAAAGCCAGTTCTGATTAATCTCCTTTGTCAGTGTGTCCTTTGCCATTCCCTATCACTCATCCCTGAGAGAGACTTCACCCTGATTCATAAGGAAAAGGGGATGGCGTATTCTCTTAGCTACTTCCTGCTGAAAAGGGACGCTGTGGGTTTCAGGGTGAAGATCTTCTTTCACTACTCTAAAGGGCCCCTTTGGCAGTAGGAAACACATAGATTTTATGGAGATTGATTTTGGAATTTAGATGCACTCTTATTGATTGTGCTTGGCCGTACATGTTCATATCATTGAAGATGTATCATGGGGGTGTTGCAACCTAGAAGACACAAATTTGACTAACAAGTTATAAGTACATGAGTCAAAAATTATGGAAAAGTAAAAGAAAAGATTCTTTCATTGTTTTACAAACCCTCCCCCAGGTCCCCTCCACCATGTAGCCCTCGCTCTAGTCTCCTGTGATGACAGAAATACCTAGTTATATATCTCTTTTAAACAGTTTTCTCCCTCCTCTGTTTCAGTGCAGTATACATTATTGAACCCATCTTACTCAGTCTCTCCCCAACCCCAAGGACAGTCCCATTCTACAACAGTGGCATCATGTAATATTTGTCCTTTTGTGACTGGGAGATCGAATATATTCTAAATTCTCAAAGAACATCCTCACGCATGGGTTCCCTCTTTTTCTTTTTCTTTTGACTTATTTGTGATAAAATATGCATAACACAATATTTGTCATTTTAATTAACTATTTTAAAGGTAAAAAAAATCAACATTGTTGTTGTGTTCTAGTCCGAACTGACTCACAGCTGAACCTCCAGTGGATTTTCAGAGGCCTTAGATGTCCTAGAAGGAGATTGCTCATCTTTCTCCCACAGAGAAAGATGGGGTGGGCAGCACAACTCCTTACCACTCATCCAAGGAAAGCTATATGTTACAGGTGACTCGATGGCATACAACAACAGCAACAACATACTATATTGGTTGTTTTTTTATTTAAGCCTCTTGTTTAGAGTCAACAAGACCTTGAGGAAGGCTTTTGTATTTAAAATTCAGTTATTATTTTGGAGGAACCTTCTTCTAAGTGGTACAGCACTCTTCTGTCAATATGCTGTACTGAGGTAACCCGCGGTTGCTGTGATGCTGAACCCTGTGCCATTGGGGTATCAAATGCCATAACCCAAGGTGAACAGTGTTTGGTGGAGCTCCCAGTTTAAGACAGCTTTGGAAGCAGGAGTACTATCCACTTCTTAAACACATGCCTCTGGAAACTCTGCGAACTTTGATAAATGATTATAGTTACAGAAAGGCTTCGGGCCTTTTGTTCATAGGGTCGCTATGAGTCATGCACTACTTGATGCAATCAATAATAACAACAACACAATGATCACTGCTATTTAAAAAAAATTTCCATCCATCATCCAAAGGAAAAACTCAGTACTTCATAAGCAATAGTTCTCTATTCCTCTATCTCACAAACTCCTGGTAATTACAAATAAATTTTTATTTCTATACATTTGCCTATTCTCAGTATTTCCTAAATATAGACTAATTTAATACTTGTCTTTCTATGTCTGACTTACTTTATTTAGCACAATGTTTTGTAATATATGCTGTAGCAAGTGTTAGAATGCTGTTGTTACATGTTAACAAGTCAGAACTGACCCATAGCTGACCTTCCAGCAAATTTTCAGAGGCAGTAAATTGTGCTGTAAGAGATTGCTCAAACTTCTCCATTGGAGCAGCAGGTAGATTCAAACTGTGTGTCTTTGGGATTGTAGTACAGCTTCTTAATACTAGGCTACCAGAGCTCTCTATTAGTATTAGAAAGCAAATCCTTTAACTGTCTGAATAATATTCATAATTGGGGTAGGTGTGTCAGAGACAATAATGTTGGCTCAGGATAGACTTGATGGCACATAACAACAACAACAACAATGTATATATCTCTTTTATTTATCCATTCATCAGTAGGTAGACACTTGGATTATTTCTTCCTGTTGACTATTGTTAACATGTTGCAACAGACATTGCCCTGCAAGTATCTATCTGAGTCCCAGCTTTAAATTCTTTTCAGTTTATAAGTAGGATTGGGATTTCTGGGTTATATGAAAATTCTGCTTAGTTATTTCAGATAAATTTCATATATATGTTTTCTACAGTGATAAGACCATTTTACATTCTCAGTAGAAATGGATGAATGTTCTAATTTCTCTAGATTCTTTCCAACTCTTGTTAGTGTGTGTGTGTGTGTGTGTGTGTGTGTGTGTGCGCACGCGCGCTACTGATAATAACTGTCATGCTGTTGTTGTTAGGTACTGTAGAGCTGAGTACAACTTATAGCAACCCTATGAACAACAGATCTGAACTCTGTCCTATTCTTTGCCATTCTCAACATTTCTGACACACTTGAGCCCATTACTACAGTCACTGTGTCAATCCATCTTGTTAAGGGTCTTCCTCTCTTTTACTGACCCTCTCCCATTCCAAGCATGAGGTCCTTTTCCAAGAATTATCCTTTCCTGGCAACATACTCAAAGTATATGAGGTAAGTCTCACCATTCTTGCCTCTAAGGAGAACTCTGGTTGCACTTTCTCTAAGACATATCTATCTGTTTGATCTTCCACGGACTCTTCTCCAGTAACCTAAGGACTATGAAATAATATTTCTTTGTAGTTGTAATTCACTTCTCCCTAATTATATTTGAGCATTTCTCACATATTTATTAGCCATTCATATACTTTCTTTGGAGAGATGGCTATTTCTTTTCTGATTTTGTAATTGGTTTGTCTTTTGTCACTGAGCTGTAAGAGTTCATTATGTAATCCCAATATTAAGGTCCCTATCATATATTTGAAGGAGGTTCAGTTACTCACTGCATAATATATTGGGTTGCTAACTGAAAGACTGGCAGTTCAAATCCACCTGCTGCTGTGGTGATGAGCTTCTCCCTTGTAAAGATCTACAACTTCAAAAACCCAACAGAGGGTTGCTGTGTGTGAAATCACACTGCTAAGGCCCTGTATCCCAGAGAATGTGACCGAGGTGAGTCCAGGAGAAACACAGTGGGTTGTGAGCATTGCAGAGGGCATCTAAATTGCTCATCCTTTTAAACTTAGCTTTATGGATTGTGACCCATTTCTCTCTTGACCTGCTTCTTCCTGGCCGCAGAATCCATTTTCCTTAGAGACAGCAATGGAAATAAGGATTTGGATTCAGAAGCTTATTAGGTTCTAATTTTGGCCAAATGTTCTTGAAAATGCTTTGCAGTGTGGCTTCTATACAATATGTCCCAGTGGCTGTGACTGCACAGAGGACAGAAAAAATTATTTGAGAAGAGTGCATTTTCAGAGGCTATATTTAGAAAAGAAACAGAGAGAAAGAAGCCGGGTGGGTGATGAATAAAGGGCAGAATATTTCACTTCTGGAAAGAAATATATCCAGATTGCATCTTTCATTTATTTATTTTTTTTAAAGGGTCTGTGGGAGAATATCCCAAAACATGCCTAGATTTGAGAGCTTAGTTTTTTAAGAAATTTGGGTGTGGTGACTGCTGAAAGGCAGAAGAGGGCTTGGTTAAAGCCTACCCACATTCTCCTCCTGGGTGGGTGCCTGGCTCCCTTGGACCACTTCAAATCTGCTTTATAATGTACCCAGAAAGACCTGGATGCATTTGAGGTAATTTGTACAGAGGAGATAGAGAATTATAGAACAAGAGAACTTATCCTTTTTACAGTCTACTGGGTAAGGAGTTGTGCTGCCAATCCATAAGTAAATGATTCGAATCCATCAGCTGATTCTTTGAAGAAAGATGAGCATTTCCTCCTACATGCATGCTGTACAACCTCTGAAAACCTGCTAGAGGGTCTCTTCTGCAATGAACTGAGTTTTGAGTCCTTTGTACCATGGCAGGCTCCACCCTGAAGGCTTTTTCTTGCTTTCTGATTTTGTTCTGAAATGTAAATCACAGCAAAAATAGGGACAGCACAAGCAAAACCTTAGAGTAAAAGAAAAGACAAGAAGCCCACTCCTAGGGTGCCCAGGAAGGAATTGGATCCCACACTTACATGGCTCTGTCTTGTAATATTCCTAGCCAATCATTAAAGAGTTTGCAGCTCCTTTCTACCCCTAAAGATGTGGAACAGCAAAAATCACTTCCTTCTCTGAAAATAATGTGACCAAAGCAAAAACACCACCACGCTGATGGAGAAAGATGACCCAGCTCTTCTCCAGAGGAAGTAAGGAGGGCTCTGATTCCTTGCAGCTCACTAAAGAGTCTTGAACTTCTGTGGGGGGAACAAAAAGGTACTATTTTCTCCTCCAGAGCTCTGGTAGCCTAGTGTTTAGAGAGTTAAACTGCTATACATAGGCTGTGCCCTCGCTGACAATTTAAATCCATTAGTAGGGAGCTCTGGTGGCCTAAGGGTATAAAGTTGCAATCCCAAAGGCATATAGTTAGAATCCACCAACTGCTTCATGGGAGAAAGATTGACAATCTACTCCCATGTGATTAACTGCCTCTGAAAACCTGCTGAAGGGTCAGCTATAAGTTGGCTCTGACTTGACAGTACACAGCAACAATAGCAAGTAGATCTGAGAGAGAAGGTTGGACAATCCCTTCCCTTGTAATTTACAACCTTGTAAACCCATTCAAGGATCAGCTATGAGTCATTTCCAACTTTATAGGAATAAAATTGAATTTTCATTTTGACTATCCTCTCTTCCTTGCAATTAAAAGAAAAATCTAGTCTAACAAAACAATAGAAGAAGGAATGAAGGAAATGAAAGAATAAAGGAGGGGTAAGAATAAAGAAGAAATAAAATTAAAAAGAAAGTGTCCATGAGTAGTTGAAATGGTGAACATATTAATTTAAAAAGTAGGCAGGTTGGATTCATTATGAAGTGTCTCAGAAGAAAAGCTTTGTAATCTACTTCAGAAAAAGTCAGCTCTTTATGAAAGCCCTGTGGAGCACAATATTTCTCTGACCCACATGGCATCATAATGAATCATAGCTGAGTCCACAGCATTTAGTTGCTTGGCTGGCTATGATCATTAAGAGAATACTTGACTGCGGCGACAACCTCTTAGCAGTAATGGATAAGCTCATCTTTCTCTCCAGGGCCAGCCTCTCTGCCCCTCTCAAATTATTACACATAAGAATTTGTAATTATTCATCATTCTATACATTTCTGAACTCATTTTCCCTTTTAAATCTGAACTCAGGTGGTCCCCGGGGAGTATTTCTTGTTATCACAGGATTTTAATTTTGAGGTGCCAAGCCTCACTCCCCTTTTTCCTTCATAGACTTTGTTTCTAGTTTCCCCTCAGCTGAGAGACATGAAAAACAAGCTATGGTTCGTTTCATCTCTGAACACGCATGCCAGTCTTCCTACTTATCTCTTCAAAACAACAAACTTTTTCTTTTTGCTTCTTTTCCTAGAATCATATGTGGTGTGATAACAAACTGAAGAGTGCCACCCATCCTCTGTGAGACCACAAACTTAATGAGTGCAGCGAACCCAGGGTTATAAACAAGGGTGTTAACCGGAGAATGTGGTGAGAGCCACAGCAGGATTCAGAAAGCAAGAAGCAAAAAGCATTGTAGTTAAAGTGGGAGGGCAGGAGATAGCCACTGCCCCACCAACAAAAACAGAAAGCAATAAACAAAACTGAAACCTCACAAAACTCTACGTTGAAACTTTTTAAAAAATGAATTTCTACTGCACACATAGATCTTAGCTTAAGTGACAAGCCCAAGTCCTAGCAAGCTCAGTGTATATCTAAGGGACATGGAAGATCTGATCCTCTCTGTCTTTACGTGTGGAGATCTCATGGCTTCTGAGGACACACTGAATGTTATGTTATATGAGATGGTTAAACTGAGTGAAGCTTTCTGAAGATTCTCAATTCTGCCACATACTGAGCCAGCAAATTTGGAGGTAACTAAAGGCAAATGATGTACTTTGAATGTGGTAGTAGTAGGATCAAAGCAAAAAACCGAAACTCACTGCAGATCTGAGTCAATGCAGCTCATAGCAAACCTCCATTAGGTTTCCAAGGCTGTGAATTTTTCTGGAGAACAGTACCTCAGCTTCTTCCTGTGGCTCTGCTGGTAGGTGGGTTTATCTTTTTGGCTAACAGCTCACCACTCTACCTGCCACAGTGTTCTTTGCAGAAATCCAAAGCCTATAAATGCCAATTTCCCCACCTTAAAATGGTCAGGACATCTGAAGACGTATAGCAGTCCACTGCTAGGGAGCTCTCCAAAGTCTTCAAGAGCAGTAATATCAATTTAAAGACCAAGGTGCACCAGATTCAAGTCATGGTCTTTTCAATTACCTGCTATACATCTGAGAGCTGGACAATGAATAAGGATGATAGAATAATTGATGCCTCTGAGTTGTGGTGCTGGAGAAGAGTATTGAATATTCATTCCATGGACTTCCAGAAGAACAAAGAGATATGTCTTGGAAAGAGTACAGCCAGAGTGCTCCTTTGAGGCAAGGATGGTGAAGCTCTGTCTCTCATACTTGGGTCATGTTGTTAGGAAGTGCTATTTCTTGGAAAGGGACATCATGTTTGGAAAGGTGGAGGGTCAGTGAAAGAGAAAATGACTTTAAATAAAATGGATGTCTGTGGCAATGGTTTCAAGTGTGTCAAAGATGAGGATGGCATAGGATAGGACAGGGTTCAGATCTGTTGTTCAGTGTTGCGATTGAAAACCGCAACACCTAACAACAAGTTTGCTGCAGAGATGACTGACTCATGGTGGTCTTGTACATGTCAGAACAGAAGTATGCACCATAAAGTTTTTAACAGCTGATTTTTTTTCCAAAGTAGATCATGATGCCAATCTTATGAGATACTTTGGGTGAACACAAACCACCAGCCTCTAGGTTTGCAGCACAGTCTGTTAATGGTTTTTACCACCCACAGGCTCCTCCTATCTCTTTGTGCCACGGAAACCAGTGGTGATAATTACGGCAGGGCTCAGCAATCACCCTAAAGTGAGAATAAGGTCACCTAGAGAAAGCAGTTCAGGGGAGGGTGGAACTCCTTTTTCAGAGAAACCTCCCGCCATGGGTCAGCCTGCCACTCTGGAAGAAGTAGCTGCTGAAGAAAATTGCTAGACTGCTGGGTGAATTGTTTGCTTATAAAGTGTCTTTCAGTGTTTAACAAAGTGAAAACAAAGGGGAGGAGGTGTCAAGTATTGCATGTGAGTGATGTAGAATGAACTGGGAGGGGAAGAGGCAGTTCCACAATCAGTTCATCCTAGACATGACCAACATAAAAGACTTTACAAGTGCAATGGCTATCCATTGCACTCATGTGGTTTGTTTGTTATTTACAGATGGTATACATTTATCTGGTGCTGGTGTGAAACTAGGGAGGTCTCATGGCCTAGTGCATAAAGGAGTTGTATTGCCTAACCAAAGACTCTCGGTTTGAATCCATCAGAGGCTCCACAAGAAAAAAAATTAGGCAATCTTCTTAAGTATGATTTATAACCTCTGAAAACCCTCTAGAGGGTTGGCTGTGAGTTGCTTCCAACTTTACAGCAATGAGTTTGAAACTGGATGCTGAGCAGAGTACAAGAGGGTCTTGAAATAATACTTGATAGTGTTTCTCTCAAAGAGCTCTGGGGGCACAATTGTTAATTGTTCAGCTGCTCACTGGAGGTTGGTAGTTCAAATACATCTAGCAGCTACATGAGAGAGAGACCTGGCAGTCTGCTCCCAAAAGATTGCTGCTTAGAAAAATCTGTGGGCGGAGTCCATAGTGACTTGGAGTCACAAGGAATAGCAACTTGCTTGTTGGCACTGGGATAATGAAGTAAGAGGAGCTTGGTGTGACTGTCCTCATTGTATGACAGAGAGGTTGAGAACAAAAAAATCAGGAGAAATTAGATGCTGTTGAGTTGACTATATGACTCAAAGGGACCCTTGTCCTATCTTTCACCACCTTTACAGTCTCCACCATAAGCACTCAAAAACTCAAACTCATTTCCTTTGAGTTGCTTACAGAAATCTTCCATTGAGTTTCAAAGGCTGTAAATCACATAAAAGGAAACTGCCTATCTTTCTATCTTGGAGCTGATAGTGGATTTAAACCATCAGAGAAGTGCAATATTTGGGTTAGCAGCGCAACTTTCAGCAGACTCTTATTAAATGCCATTGATTCACTGCAACTCATAGCAACTCTAAGCACGGTAGCTCTGAACTCTGCTCCATTCTGAGCAAGTCTCACTGTCTTTGACACACCTACTCCCTTGAATAGCACTAGAGTATAAATAATGTGGTTGAGTGTCTGGAGCAAGCCAAAATGCTTTCAAGTGCTTAAGAGTCAAGATCATAGAAACCATAGTGCCAGGGAGGTTCTCCCAGGTTCTACTCTGTTTACATCAGAACAAAATACAAGTAAGCCTTGAACTATTCAGATTTTAATTCTGTGAGTCTACTTGCATGAGGTTTTTCTTTCCCTGTTGCTGTTGTGATGAACACAAGCATTACAAATCGTTTCCATGTGAGCTGTTATCTCTCCTAAGAGATTAGCATTACAAGATGTTTCAGGTAGACACTGCAACATGCGAGTCCACATGTTTTAAATTTGTGTTGTTCCAAGGTCAACTATAAATAACACACAGATTTTCAACTGCGAGGGTGATTGGTATCCCTCGCCCCTTCAAGTCCTTCAAGGCTCCAGTGCCTGCTGGAACTGATATAGGGAAGAACCTATTAGGGAAGGAAAATTCAAATATTTTTTACTAAAATGAGTGTCAAAAATCCCCCTACCTTAAAACTTTTAAAACTACCAACAATTAGTGTAACAATATATTTATTGTGAATAGCTATGAGTCACCTGAATATCTCAGGAAGATGCTGTGTTAAGGTGCTCCAAAGAGAGGACCGTGAACTTGGGTTATATAGGTCACTACTAGGTTAATTTCTTACAAGATAGCATCAAGGCGCAGGACAGAAAATGTTACGGAACAAATGGCGTAACTGAGATAGAAGAACAATCCTCACATACGGTCTGAATGGTTTTATGCTTGGGTTTATCATCTTGGCACTGCAGACCCCAGACGCTGGCAGTGGAGTTTTTGTTGGGTGCTGTTTGGGTATGATTCACAGTGACCCCAACAAACAACAGATCTGAATCCTGTCCGTCCTCTTCATAACATACACTCTTGAGCCCATTGCTATAGTGACTGTGCCAATCCTTTTCATCAAGAGCCTTCCTCTCTTTCATTGACCTTTCCAAGTATGATGTTCCTCTCAATGGAATAGCCTCACCTAGCGACATTTGTAATGTATGAGAGAGAAAACTTTGCTATCTTTGCCTCCAAGAAACATTCTAGCCTATATTTTCTCCAAGACATATCTGTTTGTTCTTTTGACAGTTCACGGGTTATTCATCATCATTCTTCTTTAACATCACAGCTCAAAATCATCAATTCTTCTTCTGCCATCTTTATCCATTATCTAGCTTTCAGATGTATAGCAAGTGATTGGGAAAAAAAAACTCAACCAAAACCCACACATACCCCCAAACCCACCCCATAGCCTGAATCAGGTGTACCATAGTCCTCAAACTGACATCATTGCTCCTCAATAATTTGGAGAGGCAGGCCCCTAACTGTAGACTTTCCCAATGCAAGGGACAAATATGCACATCTCTTTGTAAATTAATCAGTAAATCCATGAGTTTTGCAATAGAATTGGGCTTCTTTACAAGGTGTTATCATCTAGCTAATGGGCCAAAGGTCTTAAAATTAGATGCAAAGGTAAGTTTCATCAAAGAAGCCCTTTCAAAGTTCTTAAGAAGGAATTCTAAAGCAACATGTTCATAACAATAAAAAATATTTTCCTACCACTTGCTTTCTTTTTCTAGTTCTTCTGCCCTAGGTTTCTGCCTCTGTCCTGCTTTTCCTTGTTCCTCTGCTTTTTTTTGTATACATTAAAAGAGAACTGTATGAAAGACTTTTAGGATAATAAAGAGATAGAAAACATTATGAAGATTTGATAGAAATAAAAAGTTCAGATCTTGCTTCTGGGATTTTCTGGAGAGGATTTCATTGTTCTGTAATGCACAGAATTCTCAATGTTGGTTGTAATATTTGTTCCCTTTTTCTAATACTTTGGGATAAGATGGCATGTGGGAACGGAACTTGTGGCAAAGACAATTTTGCCACAAAGGGACCCCACCTCTGCTTACTTTCCGCTGGCCCTAGCTGTAAATAGCTATTGAATTTTAAGTGTGAAGTTTCTTGAATTCTGCAGTGGGCATTGCCACATCACTGTCTCCGGCAGAATGGACCAGAATGCAAACTTTACAGCTCTTTTGAAATCTGGTGAAGCAATGTAGAATTCAGAAATAGGATGACCACATCTTCTGTGCTGTGTTGTACTTTTTTGCACAATGTGTATAAACACAACAGAAGAAATCCACAGAAGAAGGAAATAGAGCAATTGAGGTTGTTGGCTGCCAAGCTGCAAGGTAAAAGGCAATGTTTGAAATGCCCCACCTTGTCAACATCCTCTTTTGACTGTTATTCCTGTCCCTAGGTCTCTGAGCTCTCTCCTCTTCAATTATTCTTGTTCCCTCATCAATTCACTCATCCGTCTCATATTTATGGAGCATCTTATCATGCTACCTGCTGGTGATATAGACTATGAGTGTATGATCATAAAAGTTATACAACTGGCTGATAGGAGGAAGGGAAGTCCTGGTCTGTAGTATTTGTTGGTTTTCATTATGTGAACACTTCTATCATCTTTTATTTAAAATTATAAATTTGACATGTAAGAGCTCTGGTGGTATAGTGGTAAGGAGTTGTGTTGCCAACCCAAAGGCATGCAGTTTGAATCCATCAACTGTTCTGCAGGAGAAAGGTAAGTAATCTCCCATGCAATTTATTGCCTCTGAAATTTTGCTGGAGGGTCACTTGGTTCTGGCTCAACAGCACACACCACCACTACAATGTGACATCACTGTACACAAAGTTGGGAAGAGATACACAACTTCACACATTTAGCATTTTCACTGTACAGATACAGGGAAGTCAAAGTCACTTCCAGTGAGTGAGGATTCATTCTTAACAAAATCTTTACTGAGTTCTGGAGGCCGTAATTACATGAATGGATATTGTCCAACTTTGTCTCAAGGAAGTGATTCAAACTGCCACACAAGCAAGCCTTTGGGTTAGCAGTGCAACTATCTGTCAACTATGTCACTAGAACCCCCTACATGTCAATAACTTCAAACACATAGATAACTATAACATTAAATTAGGACATGGTGAGGTTGAATATTAGTTACTTGGTTTTTAATATAATGTATTTAACTGTAAATTTATATAATTTAAGATCACAACAAACTGTGGCTGACTCTGAAAAGAATGGAAATCCCAGAACATTTGATTGTGCTTATGCGAAACCTATACTTGGACCAAGAGGCAGTCGTCAGAGAAGAGCAAAGAGACACTACATGGTTCAAAATGGGCGAGGGGGTCTGCCAGGGATGCGTTCGGTCTCCATACCTTTTCAATCTGTATGCAGAACAGAAGGTCATCTGGGATGCTGGTTGCACAAGGAGGAATGTGACATCAGGATTGGTGGAAGATTCAGCAACAACTTGCATTATACAGATGGCACAACCATGCTGCTGAAACTGAGGAGGACCTAAAGTGCTTGCTGCAGAAGGTCAAGGACTGCAGCCTTCCATACGGATTGAAGCTCAACATCAAGAGAAAAAAAGATTCTCACCATGGGGCCAGTTGGGAGCATCAGTATGGATGGTGAAGAGATTGAGATAGTTAACAGTTTGAGTTTGCTTGGCTCCACAGTCAACACTCTTGGTACCAGCAGCCAGAAAATCAAGAGATGAATTGCAATGGGAAAGTCAGCTGTCCGGGAGCTCTCCAGAATACTAAAGAGCAACAATGTCAGCCTGGAGACTAAGGTGTGCCTGATCCGAGCCATAGTCTTCACAGTTGCATGCTATGTATCAGAGAGCTGGACAGTGACTAAGGATGAAAGAAAGAGAATTAATGCCTTTGCACTATAAAGCTGGAGAAGAGTACTGAATATGTTATGGGTTGCTAGGAGGACAAATGGGTTCATCGAGGAGAGGGTTAAACCCAGCTGCTCCTTGGAGTCAAGGATTCTGAAGCTTCATCTGACATACTTTGGGCATGTTGCAAGGA